>NC_068361.1:56378277-56650777 GCF_020536995.1 Dreissena polymorpha
TTCGCGGTTTCATGATCACGAAATTTTCTTGTTATTTTATGCTTACAACATGATTTTTTTTTGTATTTTTGCCATTCCGGACAAATAATACTCACTCCGTTGGCCCCCGAAATGTTATTACATGTAAATGTTGAAATGAAGCTAATCCGTATGATTTTTTAAACATTCAATGCAGAGTAGTCGCCCTAGTTAACATTGTTAAATTGGGGGTAACAATCGGGAAACCAAAGACATCTAAAATAGTTCCGGTATAACAATGAAAATTATCGATAATTTTCACTCTTATTTTTCACTGTGTGAAACAGTAAAATATCAGTTTTAATACACAGTCTGAAAACCATCTGAAAGCATAAAATAAAAAGTTGACATTCAAATGCAATTTTGCTATTCGGAATTACATATTTATTTTCGCAGTTAGTTTACCAGAGCTGCTATGGATGGCTCCGGAACATCTCCGATTGTATCCACCGCGACAGATCTCCCAATCAGGAGATGTGTACAGCTTCGCAATCATTTTATACGAGATGTGCACGAGAACGGAACCTTACACCCGCCGAGATCTGGTACCAATCTATAGATGTGAGTTGTTAGTAACGTGTATATCGTGCATAGATTCACAATCAATCCACGATATACACAACCGATTTAGAACGAAAGTAGATGGACACGGGACTGAAACATTTTTGAATCCAAATTGTTAACTTGTCTTTAACTGTAAAATTCACAGTGAACTAGCCGATAAACTTAAACAAAGCATACTATTGCATTTACTACATAAGATCATCTAAAATACGTGTCTTAACACCTATGTATGAAAACACTTGTAACGATTAAGACGAATTTCAACACGTTTCGGTTATTTCATTTACTGTTCATAGATACCCTTCAACGTCTTAAACGTGGCGGTTCGATTGTTCGTCCCACGCTAAACGATGATGACCAGTTGCCCGGTATTGTTAACCTCGCAAAGTATAGCTGGAACGAAACTCCAACTGAAAGACCGTCATTTTCATACATTAGAAAAGTCATAAAAGGCATCCGAATGAAAAGGTAAACAATTTTCTATAAAACAAAGCTGCATTTGCCTGAAACTAAATAACTAAAAGTAAACATGTCCATTTAAAATAAAAGTCATCCGAATGAAAGTAAAATAGAAAATATAGTAATAAAACAAGTATACTTTTAGTTTTATGTAAAACTGTGTTTAGTGTAACGACAAATAATGAAAATTGAGTACCATTATAATCCTTACAGCTTTTTTCGTAATAAAAACATGTGGCAGATGGAACAAGCATAATATCACATGTATCACGTATCTAGAAGTACGCACAAAGTTCCATGTCAAATCCAAAATAAAACATTATAAACACCATATAATTTATGTTTTCCTCTAGATCTTGTAGGCAACTACATATATTTCCGTTTCCACGTGTACCGCTGATCAAAAGCTAACTTACCGCGCGTTTAATAATGCATAGGCAAATATTTCGTGTGTGTTTTTTTTCAATGTGTACGATATATTTGTTCCACTATGTAGTAAATAGTTGAGTATATAGTATTGAAAACACTTTTTCAAGCTCATAAAGTTAGTTAAAGTCGGCATGATAAACCATTATAGAGACGTCAGCGGATCACACAACGTGTTGGACGTTCTCCTGAAGCGAATGGAGCAAAACGCCAACAATTTGGAAGGTCTTGTCGAGGAGAAGACACAAGCGCTCCAAGAGGAAAAGAAACGACCTGAGGAGCTCCTCTATCAAGTATTGCCAAAGTGCGTGAGTAGGCAAAAGAATCATTTTTAAGATAAATCAGTTGGAACACACTTTAACTGAACTATGTTGTTTATTTATCGCGTCCCCTTTTTATATGCAATTAGAAGTACGTCATTTCTACCACAGGTGGAAGTAACGTACCCAGGATAGTTTTTTTCATATATATATTTTTAGGAGCCCAATATATTCAAATAAATATATAAAATCAAGTTTAATGAGAAAAAAATTGACAAAGAGCCATGAAAAAAAATCCCACCCTCTGATATTGGAAACATAACAAGGTCATTAACTAGACTTTATTATAGACCTGTCTTCGCGGGCCGCAAAAATGTCAAAAATAGCTTTAATCCAAAGCATCCCTTGATCCTACTATGGGCAATTGGACAACCTTTCAAAAAAAGTTAACTTCAAAAATATCTGTCCAGCCGTTAACTCACAGTCGGTCGAAAACCGAGCAATATTTCGATTCCGTTTGTCAACCCGAATAAATCTACAGAATTAGAAACAATATTTTTGAGTTTTTGCCCCTTAATCAATAGCTCGCGTCCTATTCCTTTGAAACAACGAAGCGTGTCAAATAATGCATGCATATGCAACCACTTACCCCTAAAAACTTATTCCAATACAATCAGAATGATAAGTAATTTCCATTTATTTACATTTACTAAAACATCGTTGTTGTTGTTGATTGGATATTTATGTGCCTGGCTCTTTCAGTGTAATTCACTGCTAGCCGGGTTCAAGAGCGATGGCTACTTTCGTTTTCAAGTAAATCAAATTTAGAGTTAAAACAGTTGTTGCAAAGAAAATATAACATTTTGGAATTAGTTTTTAGGGGTAATTGGTTGCATATGCATGCATTATTTGACACGCTTCGTTGTTTCAAAGGAATAGGACGCGAGCTATCGATTAAGGGGCAAAAACTCAAAAAATATTTTTTGAAATTCTGTAGAAGATTTATTCGGGTTGACAAACGGACTCGAAATATTGATCGGTTTTTTGACCGACTGTGAGTTAACGGCTGGGACAGATATTTTTGAAGTTAACCTTTTTGAAAGGTTGTCCAATTGCCCAAGGAGGATCATTGGATGCTTTTGATTAAAGCTACTTTTGACATTTTTGCGGCCCGCGAAGACTATCTATGATAAATTCTAGTTATGACCTTGTTATGATTCAATATCAGAGGGTGGGGATTTTTTTTCATGGCTCTTTGTCAATTTTTTCCATTAAACATGATTTTATATATTTATTTGAAATATATTGGGACTCCTAAAAAAATAAATAAACAAAATACTATCCAGGGTACGTTACTTTCCACCTGTGATTTCTACTGGGGAGATTTTCTTTTTTTTAAATATACAAACATATATTATGGGAGTAGTATATCATCAACTTTGATTCACAAGTGATCGGACAAATATATATAACAAGAATGAAACCATTATTAAATAACTACTTTTTGTATTGCGTTCAACATAAAATAAACAGTATACAAAATATGTGCAAAAAAGTTGCCAACACCTATTGACCGAATATCTGTTATGATTGTCTGTTTGAGATAAGTGTCTCGAACCCGTTGTATATTAACAGGAGCGTTGCAATTCAAGCTCCGATAGGGAATTCCTTAAACCGGAATCCCTTTGACAGTGTTACGATATATTTCTCGGATATCGTCGGCTTTACGGTCAATTTCAGCAATGAGCACTCCATTTCAGGTAAGCGTCCTTTACAATGATATGGGGTGTGAAGCCTGTATGGTGAAGCTTTTTACTGCAGTTTAAATTATTGTACGCAGCTGACATTGGTATAGGCATCTAGACCGATTTGATATCCAAATTTACTTTTTTTGCAAATTTGAGCAACTAAGGCTAATTTAAGGACATTAATTATCATAAAAATCCTAAAAAATGTTCATAAAATACAATACATGCGTACTGCTCGAACGTATAAGAATAGAAAGTGTTTTTGGTCTTATGAGTTTTTTTTAAACAGTTAGTACTCTATGTGTCGCTTATAGACAAAGCCATGTTTGTATCAGCAATTGTGTTTGATAGTTACTGTTACTATTATTATAAAAAGCCATGCCGGTACGTATGTGTGTTTGATAAAATGTAATCACTTCTTTTCTAAAGAAAAAAACCATGCCAGTATTTGAAAGTAAGCTAGTAATCCACTTATGTCGCATTGTAAACCATGCTGGTAGTTTAAATTGTATTCGGTCAGTCACTGATATCTTTAGGAAATCCACGATGTTTTTTGTGTAATTATGTTCGGTTAGTCATTTACTTTCTTATGTAAACACTTCCAGTATTTGAAATTGTGTCCGAAAAATCACGAATGCCCTTATGACAAATATTCCACAATTATATAAAGATTTACAAAAGATCATCCGGAGATCCATCTTGGATGAGGAATTATGTGTTGTGGATTCGTGGCTCTTGTTTGTGGTAAATAACCATTATTTAGTGTATGTGGTTCGATACGAATGCGATTGAATAAACACATGTTATTAAAGTAGCATATTTCCTTTATTTGCTTACGATTTGCTAAAACTATCATGGGCAAACTACGGTTGAAAAAAGCTGGAAATAATATATATTAATATATATATAAACGGTTACAATATAATATCATTATCTGAATAATTTATTCCATTCATTTTTTCGTCGTTACAGGTGGTTGAGTTTCTTGAATGACCTTTACACATGTTTTGACAGTATCATCGAACATTATGATGTTTACAAGGTATTTACTATATTTATATTATATTCACACATATTTACTACCAGTAGTTGATAATAATTAGGCTCAGGCGATTTGGGGGCGTAATTGTATTCTGATCTTGATCGTATGTATCGTTTAAAGTTAAAGAATGCATGTTTTTGTAACATAATCAAATAGTTTAGTCATTTGAGAAAATATTAAAAAATAATTTTATTTCCTGAATCGCTTTGTGATGACACGATTTTTTAAGTGTTTAATTTGAAAAAGAAAGATTCTATGCGTTAAGTCACAATTTCGTCGTTTAAAAATATATATAATCGATTTGCTATCCAATCCAGTCCGTACAAAATGATTGGGAACATAATATGTTTACGTTTGTAAGAATACAGTCAATAATATACGTAGGTGGAAACTATCGGCGACGCCTATATGGTCGTTTCCGGGCTTCCCGAAAGAAACGGCATTGATCACGTGCGGCAGATTGCCCGGATGTCACTGACAATACTGAGTAACGTGCGGCAGTTCGTGATACGACACATGCCAGAAACCCCGCTTAAGGCTCGGATAGGACTTCATTCTGGTTCCGAACTATATATAACTTATGTGACAGTATATATTTATGCCCCCACGTAATACGAATAAAAAAGCATTTCACTTGTCCGCCCGTCCGTGTGTGCGTGCGTAAGTACGTCAGTCCGTGCAAAACTATGTACGTGCGGCCCAAATATTGTGCTTTGATTTCATCTTTAACTTTTGGGTGGTCCTCCTTCCAATGTTTACAGTTGAATGACCTTAATTTGTAAATGGTCTTTCAGAAATGAAATATTCCTGCGACGAGTTTTTGCAAATTTAAGTTTTTGTCAATATCCGCGTCCTGAAGATTGTAATATAAACTTAAATTCTTTGGTTGCAACTTGCTTAAAAGGTCACAGTTAAAGAAACTTTTGTATGCAGTTCGTCGTGAAAAAATAAACTTTGGCTGCGATATGTCCTTAAATACTTATTGCAAATTGTTTGTTTTTACCAACTATTAATTCATTCCATCAACGTCGTTTTCTCAACAACTTATAATGCGTGCAAATAGATAAATCGTTCACATCTGAATTACATTTATAGAGAGCTGAGTTTAAAGAAAGACATTTTGACCGCGACTAGATTTCGCAGATTTATTGCATTTGGTCTGTTTTTCAACCATATAATAGTTGATTTAAAAAGTATTTGTTTTCAACTCCTTTTCAACTAGCGGGTGTATTAAACTTCCATAAACTTTCATAGTAAACTAACCTTAAAAAGTCGACAGCCGTGGAAAAGGAATTTTTCTAAGACGAGTTTATGTAGACTTATGGCCTTTAATCTATTGTATCACTAATAATTGCATTCAGCTTCTCTAATTTCTTGTCTTGGCGGATGTCATTGAAATTCACAGAGCGTTTTGACGTTAATGTATTGCAGACGCGACCATTTTAGCTGAATGTGTATGGTCCTTGGTCATTATGTTCAGTGCTCAAATATAGGGGTATGGATGTTTCAAAATATGTTTTCGGGTCATCAGTGTATGTAGCAAATGTTTAGTTTTTCATCTCACATCATAACGTCTCTTGAAATGGAGTAAATCACTATGTTGATAATTGCTTAATATTGTATACGAGATGAATTAACACTCCCAATTCTTTAATATCGCTGCTAAATGGGTGAACATAATACCGTTTATGAAATATGGCAATATTATGAAACAAAACATAAACACGTGCCTTTAAACGAACAAAACGCATCATTAAACTGTAGTATTTATTATTTTGAAAGTTTGATAAATGGATATGGCTGCTTGTCCGTGCATCTCGTTAATTTCACTCCGTTGGATTAATCAATAATGTAGACCACTGTTTTTAAATTGATACAAGTAAAAAATAAATCACCGGCACAAAATAACGTTTTACTTTTTAAACGCGTGATTGGCGACGTTAACATCACAGTCCTTGTAAGTTCAAGAATATCTAGAACAATCTAGTGAAAAACAGTAATACAGTATCCCAGTCTATGCATTTATTCACGCTCTCTTATATATAAACACAGGCCCAGTGTGCGCGGGAAGTAGTTGGTCGTAAGATGCCCCGCTACTGTCTCTTCGGGGATACGGTCAACACCGCCAGTCGAATGGAGTCTAACGGAGAAGGTATGGCCACAATGTTCATTTACTTAAATTCGAAACGTTCTGCCTGCATCTGTGTTTACCTGTGTGGTAAATAAGAATTATTGCACTACGGTTTTTTTTCTACAAACGTCATTTTTGTCATATATTCATGTTTTCAACTCCTTTAAATGCCTTGGCATTTGCAGATGTTTTGTTAACTCAATGACCTGAATGCGTATATAATCGATAAACCTGACATGTTGTTGCGGCCCATTTTAGCTGAAAGTAAGCCATTTTTCTTTCTTTAAATGGTGCAAGATTTTTTTTTCTGGCCGACATAATTAAACCCTTACGACCCACCATATCCCTTTCGATCGCTGTTTGTGAAGTGGTTTCCATTTTGTAAATTTGGACGCCTTCCTTGTGAACCACTTTCAATCACGATAAATGAAAAAGTTGACTGTAAATAAAACACAATTAATCCAGTCATGATTATTCGTGTGTAGCTATTAGCAAGTTCGAAATATTGTTTATGCCAACGTGCGTCATGCTGTCATTACAACATTGGTTGGATTATAAAACAGATAAAGGAGAATGATTTCTAACTAGTACCCAATCATTCAGTTGCAATACTGTATTGTTTGTTTTATTTCAGCAATGAAGATACATATCAGCGACGAAACTCAGCAGCTGCTAAAGACGTTTAATACGTTCGTACTCGAAGAACGGGGAACTATTGAGGTTAAGGTAGGGACAGGTTTAAATTGTTTATCTGTAAAATGGTGTATTGTTTTCTGTTTTCCGCGTTAATTTTACTTTTCAGCGTGTTTAATCAATCATAGCTGACAACTATTAATGCATGTGTAAATGTCTTAAATGTCTTGAAGTATTATATTACTGCTATTTGATCAAAACGTAATAAATCAGTTTAGACATTTCGAATTTCGATTTGTTTCTTCTATGTAGTAACAACTGCTTAAAATCACAAACATACGCACGGAAAAACCTCGTTAAAACGTCAATAAAACAAGTTTCAACAAGACTATTACCAAGCAATATATGTCCCCTATCGGCTCCACCATTGTCAGATTTTTTTGTATTTGTTGCTATAGCAACCAGAATATTTGACGTATGAACACAATGAAATGATGTGCATAATGTCGATATTGCCATCTATCCATGTTAAAAGTTTCATGAAAAAATATGAAGAACTTTTAAAGTTATCGCAGGATCCAGAAAAGTGTGACAGACAGACAGACAGACGCACAGAGCGCAAACCATAAGTCCCCTCCATTGAAACCGGTAGGGGACAAAACGACAAAGGCGTTAAAGTACATATTTAGGTGCAAGTTTTCACTAAAGAAAGCATACATGTTCAGTTCTGAGGCCACTAAGAAAACATTTCGCACCTTAGAATGTGCAAATACACTACAAAAACATATCTCAGACATGTGTTGCCGTACCAAGCATAAACGACCGAATACCTTTGTATAACTATTCACGGAAACAAACTTGTGAATGAATAATGTAAGGAAAAACACTCAACTCCTGTGGTTTTTTTATTTTAAATAATATACTTCACATATCAGAAGAAATTCAATACGCGTATGCGTTCTATGCAGTTGAAGCTAAAGTAATATTACTAACGTTTTACAATAATTCTTTTATAAAGTTTATTTGCCAAGTAAATGCAAAGGTGTTAAATATTGCAGATTGGAAATTGTATAATGGTGAAGTTGATGACAGACACACGTTTAAATATTTCGTAATCAAAAGCAACCGAATTAAAATGTAAATCGGCATGCATGTTAGTTTATATGCTTTAACATAAATTCACGACTTATTGAACGCTATCAAAAGGAAGCTAAAAGGCATTGACGGTTACTTATTGAATTGGGAATTCAAAATTGCTTTTTATAAAGCGCTTATTTAGGTTTACTTCAAATATGTGGTATTATATGAATAATTAAACTATTCTTTTAATGACGCGCAATGAGTAAAAGGGTTCATCTGCAGTTCTGGTGTGTTTGTTATGTATTCATAACTTTGTTTTAGCAACTTGAAAATTTTGAAGTAGATGTTTGTCTGTAAGTGTTTGCTGAAGATATTGATGAACATCTAGCACTTGTTTGTTGTAAGTTTGAGTTCCTTAAAATATAAAAATATAAATGCCAAACTGTATTGGGTTTCGAATTCTACCGCTATATCTCAATACATCAATGTTCTCATTAATCGTAGTGAGAAACGCTAAAATGTAGACTTAATAAATTCGCCATGTGTTACAAATTAAGCTGGTTGTTTTGGAATATTACAGCTCACGTCGATCGTTCAATACTTATCACATTATAATTTGCGTACAACAACACTTGTTTGGTGCAACAAAACTATCATTACAGACCATGCCATATATATTCTAGTAAAAAAATTACACGGGACATAGTGTACAATTCGACATATCAAAAGCTGTGACTAAAGAGAGCATGAGAGCATATCGTTTCGTTGTCAGCACAATACTAATACAAAACATTTTATCAGTAAGTCAAACCAAAGTGCAATTCTCTTTGTGCTGCTTCTTTCAGGGAAAGGGTTCCATGACGACGTACTGGTTGGTCGACGAGATTACATCACACAACGATTGATTTGCTCTTCGAATGTCATTTTCATTACGGTGAAGCGATACGTTCAGATGCCTTTAGTGATGACGAAATTTAATCATGCCATCTGCAATACTTTGCGACCATTTCACTATTTGTTTTGTATGTTGTTTTGGTTTATTTAGAATTTAAATGTTCGTTGTTTTTTATATGCGGTTATTTATATTATACAATAGGTAGACATGCGTCCATGGAGGTTGACTTTGTTTAAGTTGGTATCAATTACTGAGCAAACGTCGTCCAATTCGATTTTCACAAAACGAGGACGAACCTGTTCAATTTGCCTTTTAATCTTTTATTGCTTATTACTTTAACTGAAAACAGTGTTTGTGCTTCCCTCTGTTATTTTTTCAATATCGTTCACATAGGAAAAATAGTAAGTGAAAGTAATATAATTCTTACTTATGAAACCTTGAGAAAGTTGATGTTTATATATAATTTTCTCTCAAGGCACACATTATTTGTGAACTTGTACAGTAACATCAGGCAAAAATCACGAATCTTGATTTTAACGAGCTGTTAAAACTATAACTATTTATTTATGACAAACTATTTGATTTGTCTAACGTGACCTTTTAAGTATATTATCATATGGGACTAACTTTCATAAAACAATCAAAGCTCATACATATTGTCTTTTACAAAATACATATAGTATGTAAGTTTGGTATGTCTACCAAACTTCAAATAACTTAAATGGGCTGTATATTAAGGTCAATGGTTTAGGTTTTTCACACCGACTACGAGAATGGTTACACAACTATAAGAACATGACAACAGACCGACATTGTTTTTGTTGTTGCTGTGTTTTTTTTTTACTGTGTTTTTAGTTATAAGTTGCATATTTGCAACTTTAATAGTATATTTGCAACTTCAATGGAATATTTGCAACAATTAGATTGTAAGAGCTGATCAACATTGTGTCATTTATGTTTCGCTCTTCAATTCGAACGGTTCAGTTCGGCTGCGTTTAAATGAACTTATTACGTTAATCTTGATAAACAAATATTGATAAATGTTCACATATCGTGCAATAATTTGTTTCATGTATGCTAGCGTTTGAAGCAGGTTACTATTTTTCATGCAAAACGAAGTAACATCGATTCCTATGTTCGTACATGTGATTGATACAACGTTGATACCAGTAACCAAAACATGTATACTATATAAAGAATTAATGTAAACAAGTATATTTATGTTAGTTTATTACGTTTTCGGTACATTTAATGGAGAATAACATGCAAAATGTATTCGAACGATTAACATGCGTAGCTATTTCTTGTTGTAGATATCTTAGATTAAGGTGAGTGTTGTGTGTACTATATGTTTTATTGTATTGCCATATAATATAATTCATATTGTTGCATGTATTTCACTTATTGAACAAATGGGGTTCTATACGACTCACTGAAAACTGTTCTATGTATTTGTGTTAAGTCAATTATTGTTCTACATCATATGATTTATACCTTACTATTGTCTGTGTTAACAATAACAAAAACGTAGTTCTCAAAAGAATATATGTGGCTTTCACTTTTTTCACACAGTAAAATTCGGAAGAGCATTTTACAACATGTGGTTTAAAAATATTTTGAAAGAAGTATTAGGGAACATCTTTACTTCAAACGCTCGACCCCCCGCCCCCACCCAACCCCACCCAACCCCACCCCTTGACAGGTCACTGCTTAGTTATTCCGGCACTTTAACACTGTGTGAACAACTGATTTAAATATATGTATACCGGAAAAGCAACCTTTTATAAAAAAACACTAATCTGCTGCCACAAATAAAGCTTACCCATTTATAATCCTTTTTAAATCATTCACCATATCAACCGTTATTATTTAAATTGGGAGCTATCATTGATTGATAGAATTGACCAGCGTTGTTTGTTCAGAGGGATTAGTGGGGGTTTCTAAACTCAAGCGAATTACGGTATCAGTTTATTGACAGTTCTTTATAGTATTTGTAAATAGTTAACACCGGAGAAAACACAATGGAACAATAATAACGATGAACAACCGCGCCATCATTTCTTAAAAGTATGTTTTTTATTCGGTAAACTAGTAAACATATAATAAGAAATCCTTGGTGATATAGACATCTCTTCAGATAAGCGAATGCACTTTAATTAGCTTGCTATTGATGGAAACAACATGTCAACACGTAGCAATCTACAATAAGTTTTTTGCCGGCAAATTTAGTGTTATACACCGAAAATAATCGGCGTATTATATCTCAACATCCATAACAAACACAACAACAGGCAACTCGAAAAACGGGACAAAACTGGTAAGTTTTCATCATAGTATTACTTTCTTTGGCGGTACATCCCGATTTAATGTGTAAAAACTTCACGAACTAGAAAGACATGTGCCGCACGGAATGTATATCTAAACATTTCAATTTTGTCATATAAGTTCACTACATCTAATTTCGAAACAAATGAACACATAAATACAAATACACAGGCAGGTAAATTAATATGTTTACTTAAAGTAGCTGAAATTCTAACGAAACACGATCGTTAACATGGTTTATTTCAAAATGTGTGATAAATAGAGTGATTTGTAGAAGTTGCACACACATTTTAAGCGGATTTTTCTACGCGCAAAACGGCATTATTTCATCTGAATTTCAGATAGAGATACGGCATTTTTATTTATGCATATCAAAACAGAGGTGGCGCCCGTGATTTACATAATAGTTATAGTTATTCATGCAAGCTTTGAAATGACATTTACATTGGAGAAACACTGCTGTTCGATGTCGTTAATCACGGGCGCCACCCCTTTTTTAGATGATTAAATTAACCAGCCAATCCTACTTTCGAGGTGCTAAGGACCGGATGTTTTAAAAATACAATGAGATCTCTACATAGTAAGTAGATTGTATATGTATTTGCAGAATATTTCGAAATTGTTTAAAAATCGGATAATGAAGTGCGATTCAGCGAAGATTACTTAATCACCAAATGTACAATCTCATCCCATTTGAAAACGTTACGATCTTCATAAGTTAGTTATAAATATTCTAGTTGGCTACAAAATCGCATATGAAAAATATATGCACAACGCCAGAGCAAAAAACACGTTTGCACATGTACATATGCAGTTTTACTTTGCAAACATCAATACAAAAAATCCTTATAAACATACCATATTCACAAGGCCATTTAGTATTCCACATGTCCGGTTAAACGCCATGCGTACGAGTCCCAGAGTTCTGTTATAGAAAACTGGAAATCAAACAAAGCCGACCGCTCCATGAGGACGCCGACGGTGATGTTCCGGTCGGCATTTCCGTTGCATTCAATCACAACGACCGATGAGTCAGAGCCACACTTGAGACCACCAAACCACCCGAAAATAAAAGCCAGAACGTGTAGTGTTGTGCAGTCCATTCTCGTCAACAAGCTGGTGATTGGGACTAGTCTTTGCTACACTCGATCGCTCTTATTGTTTCGCACAACTTTCTTCGATATGCTCTAATTTTTCTCGAGGGCACTCTTTATTAAGCTTTGAGGAAAGTATTTATTGAAATTGTGCTTGCGTTTTTCCCGAAGACCCACGTTTTAAGTATCATTTTTTCTATATTATGAAATTATTCGCAAGTTATTTTTCTAGAATAGAAGGTAAGCAAGCTTTCCTATGTGTGCGTATGTATACTGGAGACCTTTTTAATTATAGACCATTATTTGAAGTATGTTGTTGAGATTCATACCAAGACGTAAGCTATACTAAATATTAATTAAAAAAATTCATTTTCTTTGCAAAAAGCATGTTTACTCTAAATGCTATGAATTATATATTATGAATACTTCATCCTTTATTTGTTTTTGAAGTTGACGAGAATTTCTTTCCAATATTTCATGTTAATTTGTGACGCTTTTCAATATTTCATAATAATATAATACCATGTGATAAAGAATATTCCACTCTTCAAAGGCACACGATAACATTAATTAAACAATATGAAATTGCATTATTTTCTTTGAATGCAAACTGACAAACCTTCCAAAGAAACAGCACAAAACAACTTCTATTTTTCGTCCGCTGCTGTTGTTATCACTACAACTAATACTACTATTAATACAGCTACTACTTCAACCACTACTATTACCTGTTCTGCTATTAGTACACTTGATTAGACATCTAATACAGAATCAGTAATATACAACATCAATCATATACAACATCAGTAATAACCATTTGTTTGTGTTTTAATCTAATGCCGTTTTTAATAGAATTTCAGCCAAATCACAGCGCTTAGATAGCTATCTGAATGGATGTTTATCAATACTTAGTGCATATAGTTTAATCAGTTACATGAATGAATAAAATACATACCAAAATTTGACAAAAAAACACCTAGGGTTTCTTACACTAATACAGAAGATAGCAGATTTATTCAGTATGTACGACGTCCTTGACAACATGGAAAACTCTGTCTTGTTGCCTAGTGACTCGTTAAAGCCTACACACGTAAAATGGGGGATCGTCAAATACGCGGCCATTCGGGATATGACCCTCACCAAGTTGCTGCAACCTGCAGTGTAACCGAATAACATTTCTAGAATAATACATCTAAAGATTGTAGGCGTCACCCGTTTATACAAAGCACGTGGTAATTATTGAGTGATTATAGAGTAAAAACAGTCTAAGAAAATGACGTGTCTTGGTGAAAGGTTCATGTTGCCGTTCCAAGTATGTAAACAAATAAACTTAGAAGTATTCGATACTAGCCTGATATTAAATTGATTCCATTGCTTTTTGTTGTATATATAGATAAACAAAAGAACATTATATAATAAAGATGATATCATTTAAATAAATAATGAAGATATTTGCTCTGTGCGTTAAAGTTTCAACCCTTCAATTTTCAAATAAGCAAAATGTATTGCATATCTTTTTTACTCTGTAGTGTTCGCCCGATTATGGGATAAAATGATTACTTCGGAAAGTAGTATCCAGGAATGTTTTCCGCCCAAACTACTATGATTGTCAATTAAAAGGCATTCTATATTTGTATAGAGTTAAGCAAGCGGCAAACCCTTTTTAATATAAAAGTGTAGTTGTATTGTATTTTGCAACTCATATTTCACGTGATCCTTTTAATATTACCTGAATAGAGCTGCGTTCAGCAAAAAATATTTGCAAGAGGTCTGGCATGAATAATTAGTACCCCGTGTTATATTGGCGTGTGGCAAAAACTGCCCAGTTTATGTTCTCAACGCTACAAATGACTGCAGATGATGTCATATAACATTTTAATTGTGAAACTATATTTCTTCTTCTTATCTTCTTAATCTTATACCTCTTCACATCTACATATTCTGATATAACCATCTTATTGTAAAATCATTACACTTCTGTAGTAAATTAAGAATACCGTTCGATCCTTAATACGATGTGATCCTGGAACTCACAAGGACCCATGACGGCATGCTGTGCGTGTTCGTAGTACATCTCCGCAAACATGGACCCCCACTTGTATTCAACGCAGGTGGGAACGTCCACTGGCATCACGACCATTTTCTGACAAAGAAGATAAACGATCAGTTAAGACTAGGGATGTAATGATATACCAATATATTGGTATACCGCTGTACATTTAAACGGAATATATATCGCGGTACACTTTTGATGTATTGCAATATTAATTTAAAGTTCGTAAAAAACGAACAGTGTTTACAATTGACCTTGCACACCAAATTTTGATGCTCAGTTATTATTGTTGTTTTTGTCTCCATTTTGACGTCAGATAAAGGCTGTCATGCGACCTGTTTACTTACAAAAAGTTGACTCAAATAGGCCAAATAATGTTCAAACACTATTATACTGTATTGTATAACGACGGAAATCGGCAATGCCATCTAAAAGTGAAGTATCAAGAAACTTGAAATTATATTGTTTCTGACATTTTCGAACACATGGGGCTTAATCGCTAAGTAGGTCGATAATGCGGCTTTACTAATAAATTTGTAGTATTATCTAACTACATAATAACATGACCATTTATGCATCGATTTATTTGAAAATTTAACATACGATTGGTTAGAGTCTCTTGCACAATTGTAATTTTCATAAGAACTAGAATGATCAGATGCAAAAAATGACGGATACTGTGATTGTCAGTAAACGTTTTTAATTGCTCCCTGTTCATAATTGTTTATGCATGCAAGCAATATTTGTAGTCAAGCTTTCTGAAATAAATCGTGTAAATTTTACCAGAATGTGCAAGAGTATCGACTCGATGCTCAAGCTGCATGTAGAAAATAAAAACGAATTAACATAAAACAAATTTTAATATAGAACAAACAATTGAAAAAGTACTGGGCATATATCTAAAGAAGCTAAAGAACTTTAATTATAAATACTTCAGTAGTACTTTTATTAGAGTAAAAGACAAAGTTAATTATAAAGGTTTCTTGAATATGTATACACAAAAAGAATTATGTTATATTTTATTTTATCTAGAACGTTTTTGCAGATAGAGTTATACCCGGAATATATTTAAAATTACGTTTCAAATAGCAACTTGACATATTTACTAATTTTGTGTATCTATGATGGATACAACAACTATATGTTCCGTTCTGAAAATTGTATCTTTCTAACTCTTTTGAGAATGTATTTCTTATAATCAATAGGTATTAAAATACTTTAATACTGTACAATATTATATTGCAATTCGTGTTGTACCGTATTATTGTCCCTCTAGCTTATACCCAGTGAACTCGGTCGACCAAAATAAAACAAAAAATGAAAGCCAATTTTCAGGTAGCTCGACACATATTAATAGGTAATACATAAACACCTTATATAATGTTTTTTATAGAATGCTTGTATTTATTGTATTTATTTTTAAAATAAACTAAGAAAATGTGAGTGCTTAATTCGCAAATCAATCACTGACAGCCGATGTGCAAAGTACAAAGGATTTTTGTTTAATTAGTATTTGAATGTTGTCGTGGATAGAGTTAGTCATACTTTCAATTATTAGTTATGTATGCAATAGGTAAACCAATAGCTATTACTTATGAAGACAAACAAATGTCCTGTATGCAATGTTTTAGAATATGAATACCACTTTGTTATGGTTGGTATATTATTCACAGATGTAAGAAAAGCTTGTTTAAAACCATGTCATTACGTCAGATCAAATATGTTAAAGTTCATAGATTTATTGACCTCTCAAAAAAGTAATATTGTTAAACAGTTAGCTTGGTTTATTTATAAAGCATGGGAAATAAAACATAATTAAGATACAAATTTCGAATAGGGTAGGAGTTTTGGTTTAAATTTATGCACCGCCTCTCGCTTTATATATTTTCTCAAAAATACCCAATATTTGTTTTGACAATGTACCGATTTATTTTGGTGTTTATAATTTGAATGACCTGTTACTTGGTTTTATGTATAATGTATTGACATTTCATGTATACTAATGGTCTTATTGTCTACTGTATTATCAAATAAACTAAAAACTATGCAGATTTGTATACAATAAAGTACCATTGCAGCCATATTTTACTATCATGAACTTGATCAAGTTTTCACAAATGAATTGTGCATATAAAGGAATTTAACGGTCCATCTGAATGAGACGGTTGCTGTCTAACGTCTAAATTAATGCGCGAAGTTCATTATTACTAATGAATGCCAAATGCCGCTAGCATTTTCTTTTTATCATTAATTTAGTAGGCGCACTATATACTAGTTGGCTATAAAATCGCACCTGAATGGTATATGCACATTACCAGAGAAAACAATACGTGTGCACATGTACATAATTATGCAGTTTTACTATGCAAATATCAATTTAAAAAAATCCTTATAAACATACCATATTCACAACGCCATTTAATATTCCACATGTCCGGTTAAACGCCATGCGTACGAGTCCCAGAGTTCTGTTTATAGAAAACGGGAAATCAGACCAAGGGGACAGCTCCATGAGGACACCGACGGTGATATTCCGGTCGGCATTTCCGTTGCATTCAATCACAACGACCGATGAGTCAGAGCCGCACATGAGACCACCAAACCACCCGAAAATAAAAGCCAGAACGTGTAGTGTTGTGCAGTCCATTCTCGTCAACAAGCTGGTGATTGGGACTAGTCTTTGTTACACTCGATCGCCCTTATAGTTTCGCACAACTTTCTTCGATAGGATCTAATTTTAAATAGTCCACTAGTATTTGTTAAACAGTATCGAACTGCGTCTCTCGAGGGCACTCTTTATTCAGCAGCGAGGAAAGTATTTATTGAAATTGTGCTTGCGTTGTTCAAGAAGACACACGTTTAAAGAAGCATTTTTTCTAAATTGTTAAACTATTCGCAAGTTATTTTTCTAGAATAGAAGGTTAGCAAGCTTTACTATGTATGCGTATTTATACTGGAGGCCTTTTTAATTATAGACCATTATTTGAAGGCTATTTTTGAAATTCGTGCCAACATATCAGCTTTACTAGATATTTATTAAAAAATCTTTTTATTTGAAAAAAACAACATATCTACTCTAAATACTATTGAAACTTCATCGTTTATTTGTGTGTAAAGCTTCTGAGATTTTCATTCCAATATTTCATGTCGATTTGTGACGCTTTTTCATATTTTATAATAGATAATACAATATGATAAATAATATTAAGCTCTTCAAAGGCACACGATAATAGTAAGTAAAAAATATCAACTTGCATTCTATTCTTTGAGTTAATTGATTATGGAACAGTTGACTGTATGAAAATCAAAAAGGCTATCAAAAG
The DNA here is from genome assembly GCF_020536995.1 of Dreissena polymorpha. Taxonomy (NCBI): domain Eukaryota; kingdom Metazoa; phylum Mollusca; class Bivalvia; order Myida; family Dreissenidae; genus Dreissena; species Dreissena polymorpha. The sequence goes on from NC_068361.1 coordinate 56,396,329, forward strand.
AAAAGTTTTTTTTTAAAGAATAAGAACAAATAAATGAAACAAGGAGTGATGAAAAAGTTTTTTTTTTAAAGAATAAGTACAATAAAGTGAAACAAGAAGTGATGAAATATTGCAAAACATCCTACATCAATCGGACAATCAGAAACACGTATCAAGGGAGTTTGGTGTTTAGCGAGCAAGTTAATTCCTGGATTAAAATGTTATTTCAGATTTGCTTTACGTGTATATATATTCTCTTGTTTCAATTTGGGGAAAAATAGTTACCTACAGATCTGTCCGTTGTTTGTTTATTGAAAAGATTACGTAAATATCATAACTGTAACATCCTTTATAGTACAATATTTTTGTACTGGGTGCTAATTAAAGTTATAATTAAATAATTATTATTCACGAAACTGAACGACTTTATATATTTGAAAGCTAAGGTCAAAGTTATATCTTTGTTTTTATTGTTTTGTTTCTTACTTCTCATTATACTGTTACGATCGCTTGCTTTTCATTGAAGCAGAAAGGAAACATAACACCTAGAGACAACCTTGGTCGGTAAAACCTTCTTAGACAATATGTTCACTAATAATTTATATTTTATGTAAAAAAAAAATACTATAAATTCGATGTTTTTTCAGTTTATGTCTTAGAAACATGAACGTTTGTTAGAATTTTCTAAAATTTGCCGGAGTTCACTAAAAAGGTTAGAAACCTCTAAACCTGTCTTAAACGGCTGTCGGCTTTTTCAGCAACTGTTTTTTTTCAGACCTTTTCGGTTAATAGAATTTTCTACGAGACGAGTTTTTTTCGCCCATTTTATTGTTGATTTATGAAAACCAAACTTCAATTACACGTCAAACAATCACAGGTAAGTTACAATTTAACTTTCAAACATTGTACATGATTTAACAGCAACTAATATAACGTTACATAAATATCTCTCGTTAGCATTCCCTCGCTATTTAAATGTGGTTACAAAATTCATAAAATAATAGTTTGAATGCAATGATCATCCTACAATTTTATTAACGTGTCGAAACCTTCACTTCCCTAGTTTACGCAATACGAAACTGAAGGGTGACGAATACAACATAGATTCACTCCCTATCAAAACAAATAAAATGGCGGACGTACCTGTTGGTTTTACATTTTGGACAACTTAAGATGACATTTTACAAAGTAAACAGTAACCGAACGATTAAAACGCATATCATCTCTTGTGCTTTGCAGTTTAATGGTTATTATTTCACAAAACTGTATGGAGTTAGATATAATTATTGTTAACAATTCTTAAATCGGGGGGGGGGTATTATCTCATAGCAATTTGCTACCATATTCACTTAAATACTGACGTTCTTAAATCAAAGCACTGAGGGCACCGCTCATTTGACGTATTTAATATTTCTTACAGTCACAGGGCATGAAGATCGACTTTCGAACGTAGGCCAATCGAACGACCACAACACATGCAAACACTTATGTAATATACTTTAAATTGTCTACAGCAATGAGATTTTGAAAAAGAATATCAACAAGGAGGAAAATACCATTGATTTAACATGTCCCATAATTTTATAAAGGATTCATACAAACTCCACTTTATGATTGCACAGATAAAATAGAAATCAACGTATATGTCAGTTGACGCTGAGAAAGAGTATGTTAGTCTAACAAAGAATGAACCAGAATATAATTATAATAATAAATTCATTGGTTATTAACGAGCATTTCTCAATCAAAACACATTAACAAAAGTATTTTTCAGTTTTCTCTTGAAAATAGATGCTTCTTGTAAGGTATTACCATTTCATTTTTATTCAGTTTCATGTTTTAAGAGTACCGTGTACCTTTGTTCTACACTCTCACCCGTCACCAATATTTTTATGTACGTACCATCTACTGCAATGTTCAATTCGTAAATAAACGTTTCTTTTTCTATAGTTTCAATGTGTCAATAGTTTCTCATCTTGTGCATTTATTCCGACTTACATTTTTCATCATAAAATACTTAATGTACTGAATTGCACGTCTATATATAGTAACAGCGCCTGGTCTGTTGCAACACGCACGCTTTCAAGCGTGGAACTTTACAGACGACAGCAACAATTTCTTTCTCTAAAATACATGTTTTTAGATTCGTACGCAGGACCTTTAATCAGCAAATATTAACACGTGGCTATAGAAAAGCGAAATGCACATGTACTGAAATAAAATTGCTATTGCGTAGGTCGCTTAAAGGTTTTTGTTTTCACAACTTACTTGACATTTGGTTTCAATTGCTCACTATTTGCTTTAACATTTTTATATGTAGCTATTGTTTACAGTTAAAAGGTGTAAGGATGATGCCCGACATTTTCTTTCATGCACTGTATTAATTACCGTTTTACCGTAAATGGTAAAACTGTAATTATCGACAAAACAATTTACAGCAAACGCTTACTTTATTGACCTCAATCAAAAAAATTGTCGCCAGTTAATCCCGTCCTCATAAGCATTATCGAAACCGATTTGACGACAAAAATTTCAGTTTGGCGACTAGAAACTAACCTGAGAATTTCTCGTGACGCATCTTTGTCAGCACACTTGACTGTAATGTGACTTGTAAAAATTTACCTCAGCTGCCCGGGTATTCGGAAAAACGAAATAATTTTGATCAAAAATGGGAAATTCTATGAGCAATGGGAGTTTAGGAGGCATTAAATGAGATTTGTGCTGCGCATGCGCAATCAGTATTTTAAGGAAATAAATTATTTGGGCATTTATCCATGTATTATACCAACGATCAAAACATAATTACTGTATAAATTATATGTATACACATGTAACATAATGAGCTGGGTGGGAGGGCGGCATTTAATGCCTCCTAAACTCCCATTGCTCATAAAATTACAATCAAACATCGATTCAACCAAGATAAGTCTCGTTTAATTATTCAATTCTATTCCGCAACTGGTTTAGTCGACATTAAATGAGACTTCAAAGCACAATGACCATATAATTTCACACAACAAACCCAAATCAGCTAACAATAAATAAATATTTTGCCTTTTTTCACAATTTCGGTACTGCTTCCATGATTTGTTTTTCACTATTGATAGGTTTTTTGTAGTATTTAGCGAAAGTGCTCTCTCTGAACCATCCCGCAGTTTTACGAATGTCCTGTATTGGTACTGACATGACTTAAGCTTTAGACGTTGACGCGGATCTCAAACTGTGAGCACTGAATATCTTGGTATCAACAACAGAACGTAACAAAACCACTTTAACCCATCTGCTTAAAGTATCACAAGTAACTGATTTACAAGTATATGGTTTCGCATAACTCAAGAGTAAACTATCATTATCATCTTGCCTAGATGATTTAGTCCTCCTCAAGTATTTTTTGACACTGTAACTACACAAAGTCTCCTGTCAGGAGGGTAAGATTTAACTTCAATACAAGCATAATCGAAGCCAGGCCGACTCTTCTTCAATTAACTATTAAACTTTAAAAAATAACCATAACTTGTCTTCTTTGACATCTTATAACTAAGAACATGTAATGTTTGTATTCTGGCTGCGTTTGTAAGTCCTAACAAAACTGTAAGCTTTAAAGTTAAATCTTTCAATGAAATGGTATTCACAGGTGACAATTTTCGCAAGTATTTCAACACAAGATCTACATTCCACTTTTCCGTATATCGAGCAATTTGAGTACGAAGATTAAAAATACCTTTCATAAAACGCACTACTGTATGATGTTACCCAGCAGCAAAATTGTCTATCCTTATTTCTAAAGAAGACAATTCTCCACGTTCTGTATTCAATGCACTATAACCAAGACCGTTTTTGTACTGTTCTGTCAAAAATGCAATGACATGTTTCACAGAAACTGAAAATCTACTAATTTGTTGTCTATCACAATACTTAAAACATCACGAAATATAGCATTTATATTCACGCTTTGTTAAATTTCTCCATGATTACATACTAATGTTGCTTGCTGCTCTAGAAAATCCTTGTTTTCCGTATAAATTCCGGACATCCTGCATGCCATCAGGACAAATTTTCGACGAAGTGGATGCTTTTTTATCTGATGTGGCAGATACAGAATGTTCGTTCTTGGCAGAATAACTGGTTTTCTTGTTAGCATTTTCACGAGAATCGGAAACCATGTCTGTGCTGGCCACACTGGTGCGATGACTATTGCTCGAGCTTGATCTTGTCTAATCTTGCGAACGCAGCGATTTAACACACTGAAAGGTGGGAAAATGTAACAACAATCAAACATATCACACTCCAATGTAAAAGCATCACTATGCATTGCACATGGATCTGCTTGCCAGGCACAATAACTCTTCAATTTAGCATTCAACATAGAAGCAAATAAATATATCGATGGACTACCATACATAGAGCAAACAGAATCAAACACTTGTTCACACAAGGACCATTTAGTATGATCATTAAAATTTTTACAAGGTTCATCAGCTGCATTCTGTTTCACAGGAATATGGGAACAAGAAAACCAAATGTTATGTTGTATACAGTATAACCAAATGTCTCTGCTAATTTGATCACAAGCAACTGATCGCATACCACCCATGTTATTCACATAGCACACTTCTGTTGAGCTGCCTGTTAAAACTTTAATATGCTTATCCTCTAGTCTTGAACGAAAAGACTGCAATGCAAACAAAATTGCATATAATTCCAGTTCATTAATGTGTCTCAAGCGCTCCATGGTTGTCTATGTACAACCTGATTTTGCCTCACAGACAACACCCCAACCTATTAAACTTGCGTCTGTTACAATGCTTAAACTGGGATTACCTCTATCCAAACGTCTATTTTGTGCATGAATATGATGAAACCACCATTTTAATTCGATTTTCATAGCCAGAGAAATAAGCATTTTTCCAGCAAAATTTTCTCTTCACCGTTCAATGCCTTGATCTTAAAACGATCTAATTCTCTATAATGCAGTTTGGCATAATCTACAGCCGAAAAACTAGAAACAATGAGGTCTATGACCTGCGCAATGTGTCCGATATCCGACATGCTTTTATTTAACAATTTTTCACATTCGTTTGCAAGCCTGTCCTTTGTATCCTCTGGCAAATATACAGCCATATTTTCCGAATCAATAATATTGCAAAGGTAACAAATCTTTCTTGTAGGAATCATTACAGATTTTCCTATATTGAGCATGTATCCCAATTTCTGCATTAAAGACGATGTAGCTTGTAATGTATCAGAACATTCTTGCTCTGTATTACCACATAGTAAACTATCGTCAATGAAACCTGTACAAACATGTCCATCTGATCTCAATTTTGCCTACACTGGTTTAAGTAAATGTGTGAATTTTAATTGCATGCAGCATAAACCATTAGGACAACATGTAAAAGCATAAATCTTGTCATTCCACTGAAAACTTAAAAAAAAAATCTATGCTCTTCAGCTACTGGCACCGAATAATATGCATGGCGAAGATCAACATTAAACATATATGTGTTTTTTGTAATCATTGTAAGCGCAATTGCAAAAGTATCCATTTTGAAATGCCTGTATGGTATATGCTCATTTAGTTTTTTTCAAATTGAGAATAAGTCGAAATTCACCAAATGTCTTCTCTCTCAAAAATATTGGAGATATAAATTGATTTTCATCAAAATCTTCCTCTTCAATAACATTTTGCAACAGTAATTTTTCAATTTCTTTATTGATTAAATCTAACTCTTTTTTATTAAAACAATGAGGTACAACAGGCATTTGTGTAGGAGGTGACTTGTCTATAAATTCTAAATGAAAATGTTCAACCATGTCCAAAATACATGGATCACATGTTAATGTTCGCCATTCACCAACAAATTTTTTTAACAACCAGCAGTAAAGGTACATACCTTAGAATCATCTAATGGCGGTTGAGATTCCTCAAACCACCCCTTCTCGGGCCGTTTTTTGCATCATTGCCCATCAGAGCAAAAGAACCTCGTCCTCTGCCATAGCCTCTAGGTCTCGTCCTGAATCGACCTCGGAAGCCCCCACTGCCTCCTCTGAAACTGCTAGGCCCTCGATAATTACTGGAACCATAATGAAGCATCTTGCTTCCAATTTTTGCACAATCTTCTATTTCTTTCGCCGCTTTGGCAACATCGTATCCAAACAATTGTGTCGTGTAAGGCATCTGATGAGTACACAAGTGAGCATATTCATTTTTTCTACTCTGACTTTAACAAATCCTTACGAGTCAAATTTATTTGCTGGTTCGCTTGACCAAGAAGTACCAAGGCATCATTGGCTTCATCAATTATAAAAGAAATATCCTGTGAACCTTTATCTTTCATTTCTTTTTCTAAAGCAGCAACTTTAGTTACCATTTTGGCAATAACAGTAGCCGATTTCACAACCGACATCTCAATATTTTGTATTTTTTGTCATTTGTTTATGGCATTTGGAGACAACAAACCCCAAACTAATTGATTACATTTGACGACCACAAGTCCGTCACAATTAGCTGGCCGCGCCAACTTATCATCTTTCAACAGATCATTCCCCCCTTCCGGGGGCATACACATTTGCGAATCTGAAACAACTTTTTTCAATTGTGTCAATGTACCCAAACGTGAAAAGGCCCCTTTAAAGAAATTATCCGTTTCTACGCAATCCCATTAGTGTGTACACAAATAATAACATACTTTCAACATGGTATTCATTTAACAATAATAAGTTACTGACGAGTGACATGCTGATTCGATGCTGGGTTATAAAATCACATATTTTTTCATACAGACGTTGATGTAATTAATAGGATATTTGTGGGGAGAAACTGTATATTATTCTATAGTTAATTTCCATAACCGGTATGTTAACTAGTTAATGCATCTTTTTATGTTATCCGGTGTTATACTGGTAATTTCGAGAGAGAAATATTCCAATAATAAATACATTAAACGTATCATAGGCACATGAGGGGAGCCGTATATATTGCTTCCCGAGATTATTAATGTATACCTTTGAAACGAAAGTTATAATAAAAAGTGTTATCTTGTGACGAACCAATTTCTGTAAAATTTGAATTTGTATACGAACGTTATTACGTCCATTTACGCCAATATAATGCTTTAGATTGACTCATCGGACACCGATTGTTATGACAACGTTCAGCGTCTTCATTATTCCGATACCGTTGACTGATTAAAAATAATGTGTTCTAGCAGTGACACTGTTAGAGCTCTCACCATCTCCCACAATATTTATTATTAATTGTTCGAGAAGTGTATCGAAGTTTGAACCTTTTGTATATGTCTGTCACTCAAATATTTAAGTAATAAGCAACCATTTTTCCCAAAAAAATGATTTGATAATTTGTACGAGATGAATACGCGAACATACCGCTGTAACAAAACACATTAAAATCGATTAATAAACGGCGTTCTGAATTGCTCACAAAACCGTAATGTCCGAAAATTCGATTTTATTTACGGTTTCTATGTTTGAGCATGCCAAAAGAAGTTTGTGCAAAATAATGTTTTTAGCTTTTCCATGTTTATATTTATAAATGATCTGGCATGAGTTATAACATAATCTGTAACATGTTTCTAGATTTATGAACGAGACGTTCATTAAACCTGTTTGACAATGTTTACCTTAAAATTAAAACAGAAACCTCAAGTATGGAACAGATGTTGTGTACTAAATTGATAGACACATTGTAAAGGAACTGACAGAAACCGTATCAATAATGAATACCAACTTTCAACAGCATATTGAAATAGTAATATTAAACTACTGATTTTAATACCCGAAACAATTTAATTATGTATTATTTTTGTTATATTAAGCTTTAGTTACCATGCTTTTGTTTAATATGTATTTTAAATGTGTGTTGTGAATATGTCTGGCGAGGGTTGTGATGGTCGGACTGTTTTAAACCGATGTAAGACACCGCTCAGAATACTAACCTATATTGTTAAGCAAAATATATGATGTGTTAAATGACATTAAAAAGAAAATTGTTGCAACATCAGTTTAGGGCTCTTGATTGTAAAAATAAATTGCTCACATAGGTTGATAGTTCGTGCATTACGGTTTGTCGGTTATCCGTTTACTCACCATTTACGGCAAACGTTTAAGCGGTTACTGTTTTGTAACCTCTTGCATCTTACTAAAACTGATACAAAATGATTATATGCTCTAAGTACCTGGTCATTTAACATTTGTACAGTATTAGACATATTTCCTGTGTAGAGGAATTTTATACAGAACTGTCGATAATTTCAAGGAACTCGTTATTTATTGACCATGTGTAGTTGCACCTGCTATTTCGTTTTTTCCAATATGCATAAGTTCGTTTTATTTACATTGATTTTACGACCCTTTTTAAAAGAGTAAATGTATAAATTGTTAAGTTGGTTCTTAAGGTTTACTGTGTAAGTAGTAAATAATACAATATCATCAACAAATTACATCATAAAAACAGACAGAAAATGCAAATCATCATTTGTTAAATTTTGAACATTAACAAATCTTACAAATCATGTATAAACAATATCAAAAGTAGCGGCGACAGGGGTTTTCTTTGTTTAACACCAAAGAGACATCAACGAAGTCGGAGTATTACACATCCTGGGTGTTTTTTATACATGAAGTTACATTTGCATATATAATATTTATCATTGTCATCATTTTGAAACTTAGATCTGATTCAATTTATTTTATCTATAATGCTTCGTTGATTACTGTTTCAAAAGCCTTTTCAATAAAAGCACAATATAACTTATGTTTCTGCAAAAGAATACTTTGAATAATGCTATTTAAGCTAAAAATACAATCGGTTGTACTACGTTTTTCTCTCAAACCGAATTGAAAAGGATTAAATATGTATTTTCTTCCTCACACCAACAGTTGAATCTGTTTGAAAATATTTTAGAAATTATATTAACCAGTGTTATTCCTTAATGATTGGAAGACTACTTTTGTCACACTTTTTAAAAATAAGTATACTTGCACCTTTTTATAAAGAATCAGAATAAATACCACGATCGAAAAAGTAATAAAAAGTTTGGTCCATGTTGACATCATTACTGTTTGGGAAAAATTCTCTTTTTTATATATTTATATATCTCCAAAAATGTTTTGGATTATTTTCGCTCAGCTTAGCTAATGTATGCTTTTTATTGAAATATATACGTTTTGTACCCCTTTTTAATGCTGCAAAATTTATTTCTGGAATTTAAAAATCTAATATTGTTAGCGTCACAAGGATAGCGTTTATAAATTCCATTACATTTATAAAACTCGTATTTGTTTATATAATCATCTTCGTTTTTATATAATCATCTTCGTTGAATCACAATGATTGCTTAACACATTAGTTTTGCACTGGGTACCGCCTGCGTGTACAGTTGTACCGTTAAGCTGAAAATAGATATTAAGAATAGTATTTGATATCAATACATTGTTGTCAATAGTGTTACGGTCCGATAGCAGTGTATTTGTTATATCTTCTATGGTATGTTTTAACAAATCTATATCATTTTTGCCTACACTCTATCTGTGCCCTTGATTCATATATGTACATTTATCACAAAGTAAAGTACATCTAAATGCAATCGGGCAGTTATCAGAAAATTTAGTAAACTTAAGTACATTCATATTGCTAATACGCGTGTACATATTGTAGTTTACAATAACATAGTCAACAGTACTTGCACCGACAGTGTTTCTTCATAAATTATAACACGTATTAGGCCCTCGTTCTAAATGCCCATTAGCATTTTTTTTTAATCTTTAAAAAGCGTACGAATTTTATGTCCGTACTTGTTCGTCCGCATATCCGCCGATAATCGTTGCGGTAAAGTATCAATAGGTAAATCAGACTCAGGCATATTAACATAGCGTTCGAAATTTCAATTATCTACCAAGTTTAACAGTTGACCAATTCGTGTGTTAAAATCTCCCGTTAAAAGAACATCACCAAATTGGGTATACGTTTTTACATAGTTTGATAATAGGTTAAAGAAGTCACAATCTTGTAGTTCGGAATTACTATTATTGTACACCAAAATAATCCCTCAGTCATTTATATTTAGAACTTCAATGTTATCATGATAGACTGTTTCATAGTAAAAAATCACAACTGCACTGTGTTGTTTCGCTTTCCTGTTGCGTTTAAGATTTAGCATTCATATTAAAATGTTTAAACGAATGTATAACTTTAAAAAAATACTGTCCTCTATTTTTGAAAAACATACCCTCAACATTCCAGGATAGCACAGTTTGCTGCTTCCGGTCGTCTCTCTCAATTCCATTCGTAAGGTGATACCCATGGTCATGGTGGCTTCCGGCGCTGATATTAGTTACAACCTGAAGTGTAATAACGACATGAATTGTAATAAACTTTATTACATTATTACAATTGCGTGACAACCTGAATTGTAATAACGCCCGAAAGTGTAATAAACTTTTTTCTTGCTTTAAAATTGCATCTTATCACATTTCCAAACACAGATTATTGCAAAATATAATGCATACATGGATATAATATATATATTAATATGGTAATACGAATTATGAATAACAAAAAGGTGTTCTCATACAAACTCAATTGTAATAAAGTTATTACATTATTACAATCGCGTGTCGACCTGAATTGTAATAACGCCCGAAAGTGTAATAAACTTATTTCTTGGTTTAAAAGTGCATCTTATCGCATTTTTAAGCACATATGTTTGCAAAATATAGTGTATATATGTATATAAAAATGTATCTTAATTAGGTAATACGACCTATGAATGACAAAAAATGTGTTCTCATACAAAACCAATTGTAATAAAGTTATTACATTATTACAACTGCTTGTCGACCTGAATTGTAATAACGCCAGAAAGTGTAATAAACTTATCTTTTGGTTTAAAATCGCATCTTATCGCATTTTCAAACACAGAATATAGCAAAATATAATGCATATATGTATATAAAATATTTATTAATAGGGCAAAACGACCCATGAATGACAAAAAAGGTGTTCTCACATAACCTCAATTGTAATAAAGTTATTACATTATTACAATCGCGTGTCGACCTGAATTGTAATAACGCCCGAAAGTGTAATAAACTTATTTCTTGGTTTAAAATTGCATCTTATCGCATTTTTAAGCACATATGTTTGCAAAATATAGTGTATATATGTATATAAAAATGTATCTTAATTAGGTAATACGACCTATGAATGACAAAAAATGTGTTCTCATACAAAACCAATTGTAATAAAGTTATTACATTATTACAACAGCTTGTCGACCTGAATTGTAATAACGCCCGAAAGTGTAATAAACTTATCTTTTGGTTTAAAATCGCATCTTATCGCATTTTCAAACACAGATTATTGCAAAATATAATGCATATATGCATATTATATACATATTAATAGGGCAATACGACCTATGAATGACAAAAAGGTGTTCTCATACAACCTCAATTGCAATAAAGTTATAACATTATTACAATCTCGTGTCGACCCGAATTGTTATAACAGCCCGAAAGTGTGATAAACTTATTTCTTGGTTTGAAAGTGCATCTGATTTTATTTCCAAACACAGATTGTTGCAAAATATAATGCATACATGGATATAAAATATATATTAATAGGGCAATACGAACTATGAATGACAAAAAGGTGTTCTCATACAACCTCAATTGTAGAAAGTTATTACATTATTACAATCGCGTGACAACCTGAATTGTAATAGAGCCCGAAAGTGAAATAAACTTTTTTCTTGGTTTAAAACTGCATCTGATCGCATTTCCAAACACAGATTGTTGCAAAATATAATGCATACATGGATATAAAATATATATTAATAGGAAATTACGACCTATGAATGACAAAAAGGTGTTCTCATACAACCTCAATTGTAATAAAGTTATTACATTATTACAATCGCTTGACAACCTGAATTGTAATAACGCCCGAAAGCGAAAAAAAATATCTTGGTTTAATTTTGCATCTTGTCGCATTTTAAAACACAGATTATTTCCAAATATAATGCATACATGGATATAAAATATATATTAATAGGGCAATACGACCTATGAATGACAAAAAGGTGTACTCATACAAACTCAATTGTAATAAAGTTATTACATTATTACAATCGCGCGTCGACCTGAATTGTAATAACGATTGAAAGTGTAATAAACTTATTTCTTGGTTTAAAACTGCATCTTATCGCATTTTCAAGCACATATTTTTGCACAATATAGTGTATACATGTATATGAACATGTATCTTTATAAGGTAATTCGACCTATGAATGACAAAAAGGTGTTCTCATACAAACTCAATTGTAATTAAGTTATAACATTATTACAATCGCTTGTCGACCTGAATTGTAATAACGCCCGAAAGTGTAATAAACTTATTTCTTGGTTTAAAAGTGCATCTTATCGCATTTTCAAACACATTTTTTTGCACAATATAGTGTATACATGTATATGAACATGTATCTTTATAAGGTAATTCGACCTATGAATGACAAAACATGTGTTCTCATACAAACTCAATTGTAATAAATTGATTACATTATTACAATCGCTTGTCGACCTGAATTGTAATAACGCCTGAAAGTGAAATAGACTTATTTCTTGGTTTAAAATTGCATCTTGTCGCATTTTAAAACACAGCTAATTTCCAAATATAATGCATACATGGATATAAAATATATATTAATAGGGCAATACGACCTATGAAATAACGCCCGAAAGTGTAATACACTTATTTCTTGGTTTAAAAAGTGCATCTTATCGCATTTTCAAGCACATATTTTTGCAAAATATATTGTATACATGTATATGAAAATGTATCTTTATAAGGTTATACTACCTATGAATGACAAAAAATGTGTTCTCGTGCAAACTCAATTGTAATAACGTTATAACATTATTACAATTGATTGTCGACCTGAATTGTAATAACGCCCGAAAGTTTAATAAACTTATTTCTTTGTTTAAAATTGCATATTATCGCATTTTCAAACACAGATTATTGTCAAATATAATGCATACGTGTATATAAAATATATATTAATAGGGCAATACGACCTATGCATGACAAAAAAGGTGTTCTCATACAACCTTAATTGTAATAAAGTTATTACATTATTACAACTGCTTGTCGACCTGAATTGTAATAACGCCCGAAAGTGTAATAAACTTATTTCTTGGTGTAAAATTGCATCTGATCGCATTTTCAAACACAAATTATTGCAAAATATAGTGTATACATGTATATAAAACATGTATATTTATAAGGTTATACTACCTATAATGACAAAAAAGGTGTTCACATACAAACTCAATTGTAATAAAGTTATTACATTATTACAATTACTTGTCGACCTGAATTGTTATAACGACCGAAAGTGTAATAAACTTATTTCTTGGTGTAAAATTGCATCTTATCGCATTTTCAAACACATATTATTGCGAAATATAGTGTATACATGTATGTAAAAGTGTATCTTAATAAGGTAATACTACCTATGAATGACAACAAAGGTGTTCTCATACAAACTCAATTGTAATAAAGTTATTACATTATTACAATCGCGTGTCGCCCTGAATTGTAATAACGCCCGAAACTGTAATAAACTTATTTCTTGGTTTAAAGTGATATAAGATGCATTTTTCACTGTTGAATTGAGCTGAAAAGAATTACTGGTCAAAAGAGTTATTTAAAATGTTGTAACTCACCCGATACGACTCGAGTTGTTCTGTTCAACAGGCCTTAGGTTAACGGAATTACGTTGTACGGACAGGCAATGGTATTACCATCATACCATTTGGAATGGGGTAAGAGGCTAACGCCATAACTTTTCGATAGATAACCTTGCTGAAAGTTCTATAACTAAACAGAAGGAAAACGGAATAGGCTACGGTATCGCGATCTTCTCGATTATTTATTAAAATAATAATGCAAGAAAATGCATATTTAGGTCTTGAACTCAACAAAGAATTTTAATAGTGGTTATAAATATTTATTTTATTTAAGGAATTCGGAACATTTTGAGATTGAATATAATAAATACTGAATTGAATCTTGTTGCCGCGTGGTTTATTTGTCATTCATGACAAATGTACGATAGATTTATAATTTTGAAAACACTAGGGATTCGTTTGTTTTCATTTATTCATTTATCTTTTTATCTATTTATTCATTTATTCATCCATTCATCCGTCCGTCCGTTTGTTCGCTCGTTCGTTCGTGCGTTCGTTTGTGAGTTCGTGCGTTTGTTCATTGATTTGTTTGTTCGTTCTTCGGTTTGTTCCTTTCGTTCTCTCGTTCGCTCATTCGTTCTTTTGTTAGTTTGTTCGTTCGTTCGTTTGTTCGTTTGTTTGTTTGTTCGTTCGTTCATTCATTTATTTATTTATTTATTCAGTCCGTCCGTCCGTTCGTTTTTTCGTTCGTTCGTGCGTTTTTGTGCGTTCGTGCATTTGTTCATTGGTTCGTTCGTTCGTTCGCACGTTCTTTCTTTCTTTCTTTCTTTCATTCATTAATTCATTTATTCATTTATTCATTTATTCATTTATTCATTTATTCATTTATTCATTTATTCATTTATTCATTTATTCATTTATTCATTTATTCATTTATTCATTTACTCATTTATTCATTTATTTATTGATTTTTTTATTCATTTTTTGCATTTATTAATTTATTCATTTATTCACTAACCCATTCACTCATTCATTCATTCACTCATTCATTGTTATTTATTTAATGATTTATGTTTTTAATTATTTATTATTTGTTTGTTCGTTCGCCCGTCCGTCCGTCCGTTTTTTGTCCTTTGGTTTGTTCGTTGGTTCATTCGTTGGTTGGTTCGTTACTTCGTTCGTTCGTTCGTTCGTTATTTAATAATGTTTCTTGATTCTAAGGCCTTTAGACTATCATCATCATCATCATAATCATCGTCCTCATGATCTTCATCATCATTATTATCATCATCATCATCATCATCATCATCATCATCATTATTATCATCATCATCATCATCATCATCATCATCATCATCATCATCATCATCATCATCATCATCATCATCATCATTATCATCATCATCCTCATCATCATAATTATCATCATCATCATCATCATCATCATCATCATCATCATCATCATCATCATCATCATCATCATCATCATCATCATCATCATCATCATCATCATCATCATCATCATCATCATCATGTTGTTACAACCTGAAGTGTAATAACGACCTGAATTGTAATAAACTTTATTACATTATTACAATTGCGTGACAACCTGAATTGTAATAACGCCCGAAAGTGTAATAAACTTTTTTGTTGCTTTAAAATTGCATCTGATCGCATTTCCAAACACAGATTATTGCAAATTATAATGCATACATGGATATAATATATATATTAATAGGGTAATACGACCTATGAATGACAAAAAGGTGTTCTCATACAAACTCAATTGTAATAAAGTTATTACATTATTACAATCGCGTGTCGACCTGAATTGTAATAACGCCCGAAAGTGTAATAAACTTATTTCTTGGTTTAAAATTGCATCTTATCGCATTTTTAAGCACATATTTTTGCAAAATATAGTGTATATATGTATATAAAAATGTATCTTAATAAGGTAATACGACCTATGAATGACAAAAAATGTGTTCTCATACAAAACCAATTGTAATAAAGTTATTACATTATTACAACTGCTTATCGACCTGAATTGTAATAACGCCCGAAAGTGTAATAAACTTATCTTTTGGTTTAAAATCGCATCTTATCGCATTTTCAAACACAGATTATTGCAAAATATAATGCATATATGTATATAAAATATATATTAATAGGGCAATACGACCTATGAATGACAAAAAATGTGTTCTCATAGAACCTCAATTGTAATAAAGTTATTACATTATTACAATTGCGTAACAACCTGAATTGTAATAACGCCCGAAAGTGAAATAAACTTTGTTCTTGCTTTAAAATTGCATCTGATTGCATTTCCAAACACAGATTATTGCAAAATATAATGCATACATGGATATAATATATATATTAATAGGGTAATACGACCTATGAATGACAAAAAGGTGTTCTCATACAAACTCAATTGTAATAAAGTTATTACATTATTACAATCGCGTGTCGACCTGAATTGTAATAACGCCCGAAAGTGTAATAAACTTATTTCTTGGTTTAAAATTGCATCTTATCGCATTTTTAAGCACATATTTTTGCAAAATATAGTGTATATATGTATATAAAAATGTACTTTAATAAGGTAATACGACCTTTGAATGACAAAAAATGTGTTCTCATACAAAACCAATTGTAAAAAAGTTATTACATTATAACAACTGCTTATCGACCTGAATTGTAATAACGCCCGAAAGTGTAATAAACTTATCTTTTGGTTTAAAATCGCATCTTATCGCATTTTCAAACACAGATTATTGCAAAATATAATGCATATATGTATATAAAATATATATTAATAGGGCAATACGACATATGAATGACAAAAAATGTGTTCTCATAGAACCTCAATTGTAATAAAGTTATTACATTATTACAATTGCGTAACAACCTGAATTGTAATAACGCCCGAAAGTGTAATAAACTTTTTTCTTGCTTTAAAATTGCATCTGATCGCATTTCCAAACACAGATTATTGCAAAATATAATGCATACATGGATATAATATATATATATATATATATATATATATATATATATATATATATATATATATATATATATATATATATATATATATATATATATATATATATATATATATATATATATATGTATATATTAGTAGGGTAATACGACCTATGAATGACAAAAGGGTGTTCTCATACAAACTCAATTGTAATAAAGTTATTACATTATTACAATCGCGAGTCGACCTGAATTGTAATAACGCCCGAAAGTGTAATAAACTTATTTCTTGGTTTAAAATTGCATCTTATCGCATTTTTAAGCACATATTTTTGCAAAATATAGTGTATATATGTATATAAAAATGTATCTTAATAAGGTAATACGACCTATGAATGACAAAAAATGTGTTCTCATACAAAACCAATTTTAATAAAGTTATTACATTATTACAACTGCTTATCGACCTGAATTGTAATAACGCCCGAACGTGTAATAAACTTATCGTTTGGTTTAAAATCGCATCTTATCGCATTTTCAAACACAGATTATTGCAAAATATAATGCATATATGTATATAAAATATATATTAATAGGGCAATACGACCTATAAATGACAAAAAATGTGTTCTCATAGAACCTCAATTGTAATAAAGTTATTACATTATTACAATTGCGTAACAACCTGAATAACGCCCGAAAGTGAAATAAACTTTTTTCTTGCTTTAAAATTGCATCTGATTGCATTTCCAAACACAGATTATTGCAAAATATAATGCATACATGGATATGATATATATATTTATAGGGTAATACGACCTATGAATGAAAAAAAGGTGTTCTCATACAAACTCAATTGTAATAAAGTTATTACATAATTACAATCGCGTGTCGACCTGAATTGTAATAACGCCCGAAAGTGTAATAAACTTATTTCTTGGTTTAAAATTGCATCCTATCGCATTTTTAAGCACATATGTTTGCAAAATATAGTGTATATATGTATATAAAAATGTATCTTAATAAGGTAATACGACCTATGAATGACAAAAAATGTGTTCTCATACAAAACCAATTGTAATAAAGTTATTACATTATTACAACTGCTTATCGACCTGAATTGTAATAACGC
Source organism: Dreissena polymorpha (assembly GCF_020536995.1). Classification (NCBI taxonomy): domain Eukaryota; kingdom Metazoa; phylum Mollusca; class Bivalvia; order Myida; family Dreissenidae; genus Dreissena; species Dreissena polymorpha. Next base: position 56,414,144 of record NC_068361.1, read on the forward strand.
CCGAAAGTGTAATAAACTTATCTTTTGGTTTAAAATCGCATCTTATCGCATTTTCAAACACAGATTATTGCAAAATATAATGCATATATGTATATAAAATATATATTAATAGGGCAATACGACCTATGAATGACAAAAAATGTGTTCTCATAGAACCTCAATTGTAATAAAGTTATTACATTATTACAATTGCGTAACAACCTGAATTGTAATAACGCCCGAAAGTGTAATAAACTTTTTTCTTGCTTTAAAATTGCATCTGATCGCATTTCCAAACACAGATAATTGCACAATATAATGCATACATGGATATAATTTATATATTAATAGGGTAATACGACATATGAATGATAAAAAAGTGTTCTCATTCAAACTCAATTGTAATAAAGTTATTACATTATTACAATCGCGTGTCGACCTGAATTGTAATAACGCCCGAAAGTGTAATAAACTATTTCTTGGTTTAAAATTGCATCTTATCGCATTTTTAAGCACACAGTTTTGCAAAATATAGTGTAAATATGTATATAAAAATGTATCTTAATAAGGTAATACGACCTATGAATGAGTTCTCATACAAAACCAATTGTAATAAAGTTATTACATTATTACAACTGCTTATCGACCTGAATTGTAATAACGCCCGAAAGTGTAATAAACGTATTTCTTGGTTTAAAAGTTCATCTTATCGCATTTTCAAGAACATATTTTTGCACAATATAGTGTATACATGTATATGAAAATGTATCTTTATAAGGTAATTCGACCTATGAATGACAAAACATGTGTTCTCATACAAACTCAATTGTAATAAAGTGATTACATTATTACAATCGCTTGTCGACCTGAATTGTAATAACGCCCGAAGGTGAAATAAACTTATTTCTTGGTTTAAAATTGCTTCTTGTCGCATTTTAAAACACAGATTATTTCCAAATATAATGCATACATGGATATAAAATATATATTAATAGGGCAATACGGCATATGAATGACAAAAAGGTGTTCTCATTCAACCTCAATTGTAATAAAGTTATTACATTATTACAATTTCGTGACAACCTGAATTGTAATAGAGCCCGAAAGTGAAATAAACTTTTTTCTTGGTTTAAAATTGCATCTGATCGCATTTCCAAACACAGATTGTTGCAAAATATAATGCATACATGGATATAAAATATATATTAATATGGCGATACGACCTATGCATGGCAAAAAGGGGTTCTCATACAACCTCAATTTTAATAAAGTTATTACATTATTACAATTGCTTGTCGACCTGAATTGTAATTACATGGTGTTAGTTACAGTCTTGGAAGTATTTTCATGTTGAATTCACACTCATGATGCAGACTGCATGCTTATAAGCTCTAGGTATAAATAATGACTGTGACTAAAGATCTAAAGATTCTTAGACTAAGTGCTAATTAATTACAATCTAATACAAGCAAGAAAGTAAGGTACTGTATGATTGGTGGATGAGAGATAGATATGATTGGTCAGTGATGTGTGTGGGTGTGACTTGGTATTAGGGATGAAAAGGTTTTCAAAGGGGAGAAAGTCAGTGAGATGTTACGAAGAAACAGTTAGAGAGTCAGTTGGAAATAAAATTAGAAGTTAGAGAGTCAGTTGGAAATAAGTTAGAAACAAGTTATACAAAAATGAGTTTGGGATTGGATAGAGTTCGGAAAAGGCAGATAATAGAAGAGAGGAAGGAGGGAAATATAGGAGGATGTAATAATGTGAATAATGAGACTTATGAATAAATAAAAGTGTAAATGCAGCAAGCGAGTTGTGTTGTGCTTCTGATGATAAGGCACAGTTTCTCCCGGTCCGGTTACACTTGTTCTCTTTTGTGCCACCTGTTATGCACAAATTGTTGTTAAAAAGTCACCCATTTATTATAATGATGGATTATTCTACCCTATTGATGTATTCCTTTCCTCCAAATGTATGTTTTCCATTTTAACATGTTTGGCGCACTTAAGTGTTATTGCGCCCTAAAATGTAATTAACTATTTTATTTGTTGAAAATTTCATATAAAGTGCTATAACAACAGGACCGTTTCAATAAACATCGAAGTACACATTTACGATACGATACCTTTTTCGAAGATACATAATTGCTAAAGTCCATATCGTATGATTATAAATTTTCAGTACTTAATTAATAACATTGGCATCTCAAGCGCCGTATATATTTGACGAGCATGGCGAGCTAGTTCGTCTACTTATTAAGATGACAAAATTCTCTCGTAAGTTAAAATTATCGTACGTTCGTTTTTGACAGAACTGTAATAATCTGTATTATACAACTGCAATCGTTTGTTACTCTTACCCTGATGTGTAATAATGTTCGTTCTTGGTAGAGACGGTATGTCTTGATGCTCTAAACTTATTATACTTTAGACTGTAAAAAAATAAATAAAAAAGGAATATAAATATTGAAATGCTACCATTGAATGATACAAACATGATATGATACTCGACGGATTTTAAAATAAAGAAACTAAAGATGCTCCAGCAGTATTGCGTGCACTGCATGATAAAAACAACATACACCGTTAAGTATACATTATAATACAAAAGCTGGGATGACCGGCTTTGAACGGTCAATAAACACGATTAAGCAGTCTTTAAATCTATTATACACATAACAGTTGATTCTCGCACTGCAATATTATGCAACAACAATAAAATACTAGTAAACGTTTTTTGTTCTGATTGAATCGTTCCAACACACAATATCAAGCAGTGTAGCTCCATTTACTCTAGCAATATTCCAATTGTACAGAGATACATGATCCTTCATTTATTGCAAGACCAGTTGTTAAGATCAGCATGGCATAGCAGCTTAAAATCCCAATAGAATAAAGCTTATAACGACCAATTGTAAGCACTTGGGGTGACCAATATGTAAAGAATGCCAAGAATAGTACTGTATCTAAAACATTTACTCTGTTCATCATACTATGGTACAGGAAATATGGAATACATAAAGTAGCGAAATGTGAAATGTTTGGTGTTAGCAATGTACCCTTTATGCAGAAACCCAGTATCTGCCTAATGGGAACATGTTTCTCTCCTCACCACGTAGAGGTCCCAAACAAAGAGGAGTTTTTTTTTGCGGGGTGGGTGGTGGTTGGGTGTGTGCGCACTTAAGACCATGTGATAAGATGAACTTCCAACGAAGTACTTGCTACTATTGAAATATAATTTCAATAAATAATGTCGGGTTTTCATCGTTTTGGAATTTTCATATCATGTTTATTGCAGTTATGACCATGAGCCATTCTTCACAAAACAGAAAGCGTATGAAAAACCGAAAGCATTGATTATTTGAAAGAGTATAAAATATGCATTTGAAGAATTTAAAAAATGGACTTAATGTTATTTTGAATATCTTTTTTTTGGGGGGGGGGGAGTGGGGCTGGGGTGGGCGTGGAATTCCGCGGGTGTGCCATGTAAAAACGAAACATTCAGTAATATTTACCAATAAGAGAGCTGGTATAAAACACCCCTTTGATTTGGGTGCATTGGCAAAATTTTACCACAGATACTTCCTCTGTCGTATTTTCATGTAAGAAGAAACTGTGAAACGATGCACATACTCAACTATTACCTTCACTGCCAGGTTACGTCACGTAACTCGTACCAGTTGTCTCCAATGGCATACAACCAAAGCCAGGCATACCGCCACCTCGGCCGAGCAAATCTAAGGAGTGATCTTACGCCAAGCATGACGCCACTTCTACGCCCGAATTTGCGCCTTAATCGCGCTCCACTGACAGGTCGTGGAACAGTGGGCATTAGTGAAGGACTAAGTAACATGCGTCTTTAGCCAATGGAGCGAACTACCTCTGCAAAATATAGCGAAACACGTTGCAATGTGTAGCGCATATAAGGATAAAGAGAAATTGTAACCATAACAATTTCTCGTAAAATCTCATTCGGAAGGTAAGGTCTTTCAAAGGAAAGATCCACACTTTCCTCGTCAATGTGATTGATTTCTCTTGGTTCTGATTCAATATCATTTTCAGGTGTATCGATTGTGTCGCTCTCGGTTTCTGTCGGTTCAGGTTCCCGATTGATAGAATGTGCGGATTCATTTGTATTATCATCTTCGTTTTGTCTTGATTGGTCTTCTGTCTCAATTTCATGCATACGAATGTCTGTTTCGGTAACACTCGATCCCGTTTCATTGTGAAACGTTCGTAGCAATCTATGTTTGTACGATTCTTCCAGACCTAAGGAAACCAATGTTTTCAGGAAAGTAACCCAATGTAAAACAGGCGATATTTTCTGCATATTCTCCATCGTTAGATACCAATCTTGTGTGATCAATGCCTTCCGAATTTAGTATGAGGAACTGGCAGTTCAATTCTTTTGAAAGGGCAACAAGAGTGAGGTGGTCTCCGTATGTTTTTGGTTGTCTCATACTTTCCAAGTACTGATACATATCTTCTTGGACAAAGTCTCTGTAGTAATATTTGTGCTTTTCAAGATGTGTAACGGCATTTTCGCGCAGGCTAGCGGCGTTTTGGTACAAACCAACTCTTGTCAGTTGATGGCTTATGGCATTAAATTAGCAGTCTCCGTCACCTTCAGGGTTATAAATAATTCTTGACCTGTTGTCGTTCCATAATTGCAACTGTTCATGTACAGCTGTACTGACAGGGTTTTCTAATTGATCGTCTTCTGTTTCATTGCTCGCATTGCTTCGACTATTATCGTCTTCACTGCAAACGTTGTCGCTATGAAGAACAACATAGTACTTTCGTTTGTGTTGGCGTTTTTGTTCCATCAATTGAAACTCTCTTATCGACCATTTTCTCCGTCTGTGTTCTTCTTCGATCGTTCTACTGGTAATGTTTTCAATGCTTAGCCATCTGCTGTGAGTTACGTTTTCATTGTCACGATATTTGACAAGGTACTTGTCAAACGCTTTTTTCCTTTTCAAAACTACACCACGAAGAATATACTCCTTATATGGAACCCTCCTGACACCGAAGGGATATTTTAATAGGACTTTGTCTCTTTTTTGATATATGGAGCATGCTTTACTTTTCCAGTATCTAGCCATCACTCGCCTATCACATCTAGCAGATGCATCGGATGCTTTTTTCGTGATTAATTGACATCAGCGTTTCTGCCAAAATAAATGTTGAATGGCGTTTGATAAGCTAGCACTTCCTTGGGTTGTCGATTCATAGCGGCGGCTACGTCTTCAAGACTTTCCACCCAATTAAAGCCAGTTCTGGTTTTTTTTCATCATATCATATCTGATCTTTGACCGTAGGATTCTGTTTTGTCACTCTACTTTTCCCTGGCTCTGAGGATGGTAAGGACGGCTCTTAATGACTTTCACTTGTTTTTTCCCCAAAAACCGCTTGACATTTCCCAAAAATTCAGGTCCATTGTCACTTTGGAGAATTTGCGGGTACCCATTCTCTGAAAATACAGACTTTAATGCTCTTGCAACGTGCTCGGAGGATTTGCTTTCAAGGGGACGTAGAAAAACAAACCTTGAAAATACATCAAGATCTTAATAAAGTATTTCAAATAAATTATTTATTAAGATCGGACATGAAAACGTGTATTATAGAGACAATGACCGAGAAATATGATAGTTTAACAGTTAACTGTTTCCGAGCGAGGTTCCCGGCCTGCGCGATCATTTCAATAAGCGAGCGGGGAAACAACGCACTTCCGTTGCATTTAAAAATGGCGAGTGGCTTACCTTGTTAATAATTATATACATAGTCGAACTATCTTTTTTTAAGAGGACGTTTTGTCGGAAGATTTTTATTGATTTAGTATGTGTATGCATTATAATAAACAGGTTTATAAAAATCACGGCTGCAGCTGCGTTTAAAAAAAAAGTCACGACGTATAGTCGAATGATTGAGTCATTGCCATCGAGCGCCTGTGGTCGTTCCAGCAGTGGAATCGCTACCTCACTTTAAAGTTTATCATGGTCGGTTCGCGGTCAGTGTGTATGTATGTCAGAGTTTATTTACAGGTCATCGCTGCGTCTTCACGACTGCCGTATGTGCTGACCTGTACTCCAGTTCTTGGTCAGTACAGGGATAGTTATATAATATAGACGGTATCGCGTGAACTAGGTGAACTGGAATTTTATTTAGACCAGATGTTAAATGAAGATATTTGCCGATATAATTATGGTATCTTAATAATAGATTCTTAATGTGCTTTCAACATAACCATGATAAATATTATTTTTTATTAATTTAACAAGAATTATCCCACCATATTGACCAATGTCTTAAGAATAAGCGAGATGATTCCCGGTACTGTTAATAATGGAATCAAATAGCAATGCCCGACAAACCACTAAACAGGGTTGTCCGAAGAACGCGCGAATAAATATTTAAAATATGTACGGATACTTCGCGTGTGGCCGGTTGACTAACATGTTTTAATTTCACTTCAAGTCTTTTGTTTGTGTCTATAGATATATGATCAGCAATATGTAATAATGTAAAATAAACTTCGAAAACTACGCGTAACATCACGTACTGCGTGAACTGCAGCTAAGAACTGCACAGAAAAAGACATATGCTATCTTCGATTTCATTCATTAAACTCTTTAATTTCCACCAACTCCAACCACAATCAACGCCGTATATCTTTTTTTTTTTAAAGATATTTCATGTTTATAGATTAAGAAGGAAAACGGATTAGGTTACGGTATCACGATCGTCTCGATTATTTATTTTAAAAAAAATGAAAGAAAATGCCTTTTTAGGTCTTGAACTCAATAACGAATTGAAATATTGGTTATACATATTTATTTTATTCAAGGTTTAATATAATACATACTGAAATGAGTATTGATACCGCGCGGTTTATTTGTCATACCTGAGAAATGTACGATGGATTCATAATTTTGAAAACACTAGGGATTTGTTTGTAGTTAAATTATATTTAAGTGAGCAACACCAAAAATAACAAAAACAATTGTGAACAGAACAGGGTTTTATATATTTATTCATTCATTCATCCGTCAATTCGTCCGATCGTTCGTTCGTTCATTAGTTCGTTCGTTCGTTTGTTCGTTCGTTCGTTATTTCGTTCGTTCGTTCGTTCGTTCGTTCGTTCATTTATTAATTCATTAATTATGATTCATTCATTTTTTTATTCATTCATTCATTCATTTCTCTGTCCGTCCGTATGTTCGTTCGTTCGTGCGTTCGTGTGTTCGTTCGTTCGTTATTTGATTGATTGATTGATTGATTGATTCATTCATTCATTCCTTCATTCATTCATTCATACATTCATGCATTCATTCATTCATTCATTCATTCATTCATTCATTCATTCATTTATTTATTTATTTATTTATTTATTTATTTATTTATTTATTTGTTTGTTTGTTTGTTTGTTTGTGTGTTTGTTTGTTGTTTTTTTTTTGTTTTTTTTGCTTGCTTGCTTGCTTATTTATTTATCTATTTATTTATTTATTTATTTATGTATTTATGTATTAATTAATTTATTTATTTGTAATAGTTAATTCATTCATTCACTCACTCACTAACTCATTCACACACTGACTCACTCACTTACTCACTCACTCACTCACTCACTCACTCACTCACTCACTCACTCACTCACTCACTCACTCACTCATTCATTCATTCATTTATTTATTTATTTATTCATTCAGTCCACCGTACGTTTGTTAGTTCGTTCGTTTGTGCGCTTGTGCGTTCATGCGTTTGTTCATTGGTTCGTTCATTCCTTTATTTTTTTATTTATTAATTAATTTTGTTTTGAACTTTAAACCTTTATTAATTGATTAAATGCAATTCTTTTCTTTATAAATATCTGTGTGTAAAAAAATACTACACAAGAAAATGTTAGTATAAAAAACGTTCCAAATTGAAATACCGTCAATAACTAAAAAGTATATATTTAATAGAAGCGCGATAAAACCACCCCGGTCATTCATTAAGATGCTTAAAAGTATTAAATTGATACAATTATTTGCCATAATGTATGTCTATGTTCTTGTGTGTACATTCAAAACTTGTTCTTATGTAGAAGTCTTCATGGAAATATCATTTGTGAAGTAATATTGGTGCTTTTCACAGTTAAATACAAGTTTAAACTGTCACAGACGAGAACATATTTCAAGGCACGTTATGAAAGAACTAAGTAATTTATGCGCAAATTCGGTTTCTAATTTACAGCACATACTGCATGTGAAATAAATATTCGCTAGCGAAATATCTAATGGGACAGAGACGCAATTATATTATATTCCTGTATACGGTTTTTAGTCTGAACTTATCTGTTCACCTTTAAGTAAGACATAAACTGCCTCCATGCTATGCGAATTAATTGTTTTATTATTTATTTAATTGTATTTGTCGTCCTCATTAAACTCGCGGTGTTCTTTGTTTCTTCCAGAAAATCAATTCTTCGACTTTGATGTCGTCTATACTCTTCAATTTAAAAGTCAACGGCGCTATTTTCAGATGTTTATTTCAAAATTGGAATCCATGCTATTTTGCATATGCTGTATAAACAATCCCCCCAATAAAACAGCGGAAGTCTGCACTGTGTATTAGCAACCCGCTGCGGTGATCCCTTTCTTATCCTTTTGAGAGTCAGGTTATCACACACAGATCAGAGATCGGCCGGTTCCCCTCATAACTTAGTCTGACTTAAATTTTCTGTCGTAAAGTTTTGTGGTTATATTTTTCATTAAGAAAACGCAAGAAGTCATAAATGTATGATTAAAATGTGTGGAAAGACAACTGCGTCTTTACAACAAAATATTTATCGCTTCCATTATCGTAGTTAAGGTATGTTAACAACTATTTTAACAATTAATGTAATTTCATATCTTAAAAATAAAGACAGCCACACCTGAGTTAATTTATATACTTTTTTTATATAAATTGCAACATAGAAAGGGTCAGAAAAATAAGCCGTGACATTTGTTTTCGAATTTTCGTATTGCGTAACAATAGAAATAACGGTTGTCACCACTATTAAAAGCGGCCTAATCATATTTCGGGTCCGATTAACAGGATTTTGTAGCATGACACACCCACATCAAAAACCCTGTTAACACGAGATGTCATAAAGTACCCAAGACCCCCCCGGCCTCCTGCTGCTACGAAACGATCAATTTTTAACCTTCATCCATCATTTATTTAATCATTGTTTTAACGTGGCAGCATTAACATAATATGCATATTATATAATATAAAGTACAAATAATCATGAAAAATATATCAAACATAAAATAAGAAATAAAAAATAAAAAATAAAAATGATGATGATGATGATGATGATGATGATGATGATTATGATGATGATCATAATGATGCTGCTGCTGCTGCTGATGATGATGATGATGATGAAGATGATGATGGTGATGATGATGATGATGGTGGTGGTGGTGATGATGATGATGATGATGAATGTGGTTATGATGGTGGTGGTGATGATGATGATGATGGTGGTGATGATGATGATGATGATGATGATGATGATGGTGATGATGATGATGATGATGATGATGATGATTATGTTGATGATGAAGATGATGATGATGATGATGATGATGATCATGATCATGATCATGATCATTATGATGATGATTGTTATGATGATGAACATGATGATGATGATGATGATGATGATGATGATGATGATGATGATGATGATGATGATGATGATGATGATGATGATGATGATGATGATGATGATGATGATGACAATGATGATGATGAAGATCATGAGGACGATGATCATGATGATGATGATGATAGTCTAAAGGCCTTAGAATCAAAGAAAATTATTAAATAACGAACGAACGAACGAACGAAGTAACGAACCAACCAACGAATGAACCAACGAACAAACCAAAGGACAAAAAACGGACGGACGGACGGGCGAACGAACAAACAAAGAATAAATAATTAAAAACATAAATCATTAAATAAATAAAAATGAATGAGTGAATGAATGAATGAGTGAATGGGTTAGTGAATAAATGAATAAATGCAAAAAATGAATAAAAAAATCAATGAATAAATGAATAAATTAGTAAATGAATAAATGAATAAATGAATAAATGAATAAATGAATAAATGAATAAATGAATTAATGAATGAAAGAAAGAAAGAAAGAAAGAACGTGCGAACGAACGAACGAACCAATGAACAAATGCACGAATGCACAAAAACGCACGAACGAACGAAAAAACGAACGGACGGACGGACTGAATAAATGAATAAATAAATGAATGAACGAACGAACAAACAAACAAACGAACAAACGAACGAACGAACAAACTAACAAAAGAACGAATGAGCGAAAGAACGAACGAGCGAACGAAAAGAACAAACCGAAAAACGAACAAACAAATCAATGAACAAACGCACGAACTCACGAACGAACGAGCGAACAAACGGACGGACGGATGAATGGATGAATAAATGAATAAATAGATAAATAGATAAATAGATAAATAGATAAATGAATTAATGAAAACAAACGAATCCCTAGTGTTTTCAAAATTATTAATCTATCGTACATTTGTCATGAATGACAAATAAACCACGCGGCAACAAGATTCAATTCAGTATTTATTATATTCAATCTCAAAATGTTCCGAATTCCTTAAAGAAAATAAATATTTATAACCAATATTTAAATTCTTTATTGAGTTAAAGACCTAAATATGCATTTTCTTGCATTATTATTTTAATAAATAATCGAGAAGATCGTGATACCGTAGCCTATTCCGTTTTCCTTCTGTTTAGTTATAGAACTTTCAGAAAGGTTATCTATCGAAATGTAATGGCGTTAGACTCTTACCCCATTCCAAATGGTATGATGTTAATATTATTGCCTGTCCGTACAACGTAATTCCGTTAACCTAAGGCCTGTTGAACAGAACAACTCGAGTCGTATCGGGTGAGTTACAACATTTTAAATAACTCTTTTGACCAGTAATTCTTTTCAGCTCAATTCAACAGTGAAAAATGCATCTTATATCACTTTAAACCAAGAAATAAGTTTATTACACTTTCGGGCGTTATTACAATTCAGGGCGACACGCGATTGTTATAATGTAATAACTTTATTACAATTGAGTTTGTATGAGAACACCTTTGTTGTCATTCATAGGTAGTATTACCTTATTAAGATACACTTTTACATACATGTATACACTATATTTCGCAATAATATGTGTTTGAAAATGCGATAAGATGCAATTTTACACCAAGAAATAAGTTTATTACACTTTCGGTCGTTATAACAATTCAGGTCGACAAGTAATTGTAATAATGTAATAACTTTATTACAATTGAGTTTGTATGTGAACACCTTTTTTGTCATTATAGGTAGTATAACCTTATAAATATACATGTTTTATATACATGTATACACTATATTTTGCAATAATTTGTGTTAGAAAATGCGATCATATGCAATTTTAAACCAAGAAATAAGTTTATTACACTTTCGGGCGTTATTACAATTCAGGTCGACGCGCGATTGTAATAATGAAATAACTTTATTACAATTGAGTTTGTATGAGAACACCTTTTTGTCATTCGTAGGTCGTATTGCCCTATTAATATATATATTATATCCACGTATGCATTATATTTTGCTATATTCTGTGTTTGGAAATGCGATCAGATGCAATTTTAAACCAAGAAAAAAGTTTATTACAATTTCGGGCGTTATTACAATTCAGGTTGTCACGCAATTGTAATAATGTAATAACTTTATTACAATTGAGTTTGTATGAGAACACATGTTTTGTCATTCATAGGTCAAATTACCTTATAAAGATACATTTTAATATACATATATACACTATATTTTGCAAATATATGTGCTTGAAAATGCGATAAGATACACTTTTAAACCAAGAAATAAGTTGATTACACTTTCGGGCGTTATTACAATTCAGGTCGACACGCGATTGTAATAATGTAATAACTTTATTACAATTGAGGTTCTATGAGAACACCTTTTTGTCATTTATAGGTCGTATTGCCCTATTAATATATATTTTATGTCCATGTATGCATTATATTTGGAAATTATCTGTGTTTTAAAATGCGACAAGATGCAATTTTAAACCAAGAAATAAGTCTATTTCACTTTCAGGCGTTATTACAATTCAGGTCGACAAGCGATTGTAATAATGTAATCACTTTATTACAATTGAGTATGTATGAGAACACATGTTTTGTCATTCATAGGTCGAATTACCTTATAAAGATACATGTTCATATACATGTATACACTATAATGTGCAAAAAATGTGTTTGAAAATGCGATAAGATGCACTTTTAAACCAAGAAATAAGTTTATTACACTTTCGGGCGTTACTACAATTCAGGTCGACAAGCGATTGTAATAATGTAATAACTTTATTACAATTGAGTTTGTATGAGAACACCTTTTTGTCATTCATAGGTCGAATTACCTTATAAAGATACATGTTCATATACATGTATACACTATATTGTGCAAAAATATGTGCTTGAAAATGCGATAAGATGCACTTTTAAACCAAGAAATAAGTTTATTACACTTTTAAGCGTTATTACAATTCAGGTCGACACGCGATTGTAATAATGTAATAACTTTATTACAATTGAGTTTGTATGAGAACACCTTTTTGTCATTCATAGGTCGTATTGCTCTATAAATATATATTTTATATCCATGTATGCATTATATTTGGAAATAATCTGTGTTTTAAAATGCGATAAGATGCAATTTTAAACCAAGTTTTTTTTATTTCGCTTTCGGGCGTTATTACAATTCAGGTTGTCAAGCGATTGTAATAATGTAATAACTTTATTACAATTGAGTTTGTATGAGAACACCTTTTTGTCATTCATAGGTCGTATTGTCCTATTAATATATATTTTATATCCATGTATGCATTATATTTTGCAACAATCTGTGTTTGGAAATGCGATCAGATGCAGTTTTAAACCAAGAAAAAAGTTTATTTCACTTTCGGGCTCAATTACAATTCAGGTTGTCACGCGATTGTAATAATGTAATAACTTTATTACAATTTAGGTTGTATGAGAACACCTTTTTGTCATTCATAGTTCGTATTGCCCTATTAATATATATTTTATATCCATGTATGCATTATATTTTGCAACAATCTGTGTTTGGAAATAAAATCAGATGTACTTTTAAACCAAGAAATAAGTTTATTACACTTTCGGGCTGTTATAACAATTCAGGTCTACACGAGATTGTAATAATGTTATAACTTTATTGCAATTGAGGTTGTATGAGAACACCTTTTTGTCATTCATAGGTCGTATTGCCCTATTAATATGTATATTATATCCACGTATGTATTATATTTGGAAATAATCTGTGTTTGGAAATGCGATCGATCAGATGCAATTTTAAACCAAGAAAAAAGTTTATTACACTTTCGGTTGTTATTACAATTCAGGTTGTCACGCAATTGTAATAATGTAATAACTTTATTACAATTGAGGTTGTATGAGAACACCTTTTTTGTCATTCATAGGTCGTATTGCCCTATTAATATATATTTTATATACATGTATGCATGATATTTGACAATAATCTGTGTTTGAAAATGCGACCAGATGCAATTTTAAACCAAGAAATAAGTTTATTAAACTTTCGGGCGTTTTTACAATTCAGGTCGACAAGCAATTGTAATAAAGTTATAACATTATTACAATTGAGTTTGCATGAGAACACATTTTTTGTCATTCATAGGTCGTATAACCTTATGAAGATACATTTTCATATACATGTATACACTATATTTTGAAAACATAGGTGCTTGAAAATGCGATAAGATGCACTTTTAACCCAAGAAATAAGTTTATTACACTTTCGGGCTGTTATAACAATTCAGGTCGACACGCGATTGTAATAATGTTATAACTTTGTTACAATTGAGGTTGTATGAGAACACCTTTTTGTCATTCATAGGTCGTATTGTCCTATTAATATATATATTATATCCACGTATGCATTATATTTTGAAATGATCTGTGTTTGGAAATGCGAATAGATGCAATTTTAAACCAAGAAAAAAGTTTATTACACTTTCGGGCGTTATAACAATTCAGGTTGTCACGCAATTGTAATAATGTAATAACTTTATAACAATTGAGGTTGTATGAGAACACCTTTTTTGTCATTCATAGGTCGTATTGCCCTATTAATAAATATTTTATATACATATATGCATTATATTTTGCAATAATCTGTGTTTGAAAATGCGATAAGATGCGATTTTAAACCAAAAGATAATTTTATTACACTTTCGGGCGTTATTACAATTCAGGTCGACAAGCAGTTGTAATAATGTAATAACTTTATTACAATTGGTTTTGTATGAGAACACATTTTTTGTCATTCATAGGTCGTATTACCTAATTAAGATACATTTTTATATACATATTTACACTATATTTTGCAAACATATGTGCTTAAAAATGCGATAAGATGCAATTTTATACCAAGAAATAAGTTTATTACACTTTCGGGCGTTATTACAATTCAGGTCGACACGCGATTGTAATAATGTAATAACTTTATTACAATTGAGGTTGTATGAGAACACCTTTTTTGTCATTCATATGTCGTTTTGCCCTATTAATAAATATTTTATATACATATATGCATTATATTTTGCTATATTCTGTGTTTGAAAATGCGATAAGATGCGATTTTAAACCAAAAGATAAGTTTATTACACTTTCGGGCGTTATTACAATTCAGGTCGACAAGCAGTTGTAATAATGTAATAACTTTATTACAATTGGTTTTGTATGAGAACACATTTTTTGTCATTCATAGGTCGTATTACCTAATTAAGATACATTTTTATATACATATATACACTATATTTTGCAAACATATGTGCTTAAAAATGCGATAAGATGCAATTTTAAACCAAGAAATAAGTTTATTACACTTTCGGGCGTTATTACAATTCAGGTCGACACGCGATTGTAATAATGTAATAACTTTATTACAATTCAGTTTGTATGAGAACACCTTTTTGTCATTCATAATTCGTATTACCCTATTAATATATATATTATATCCATGTATGCATTTTATTTTGCAATAATCTGTGTTTGGAAATGTGATCAGATGCAATTTTAAAGCAAGAAATAAGTTTATTACACTTTCGGGCGTTATTACAATTCAGGTTGTCACGCAATTGTAATAATGTAATAAAGTTTATTACAATTCAGGTCGTTATTACACTTCAGGTTGTAACAATCATGTTCATCATCATAACAATCATCATCATAATGATCATCATCATGATGAGCATCATCATCATCATCATCATCATCATCATCATAATCATCATCATCATCATCATCATCATCATCATCATCATCATCACCACCACCATCATCATCATCATCATCATCATCACCACCACCATCATAACCACATTCATCATCATCATCATCATCACCACCACCACCATCATCATCATCATCATCACCATCATCATCATCATCATCATCATCATCATCATCATCATCATCTTCATCATCATCATCATCATCACCATCATCATCATCAGCAGCAGCAGCATCATCATTATGATCATCATCATCATCATCATCATCATCATCATCATCATCATCATCATCATCATCATCATCATCATTTTTATTTTTTTATTTTAATTTCTTATTTTATGTTTGATATATTTTTTATGATTATTTGTACTTTATATTATATAATATGCATATTATGTTAATGCTGCCACGTTAAAACAATGATTAAATAAATGATGGATGAAGGGTAAAAATTGATCGTTTCGTAGCAGCAGGAGGGGGGTCTTGGGTACTTTATGACATCTCGTGTTAACAGGGTTTTTGATGTGGGTGTGTCATGCTACAATCTCCTGTTAATCGGACCCGAAATATGATTAGGCCGCTTTAAATAGTGGTGATAACCGTTATTTCTATTGTTACGCAATACGAAAATTCGAAAACAAATGTCACGGCTTATTTTTCTGACCCTTTCTATGTTGCAATTTATATAAAAAAAAGTATATAAATTAACTCAGGTGTGGCTGTCTTTATTTTTAAGATATGAAATTACATTAATTGTTAAAATAGTTGTTAACATACCTTAACTACGATAATGGAAGCGATAAATATTTTGTTGTAAAGACGCAGTTGTCTTTCCACACATTTTAATCATACATTTATGACTTCTTGCGTTTTCTTAATGAAAAATATAACCAGAATACTTTACGACAGAAAATTTAAGTCAGACTTAGTTATGAGGGGAACCGGCCGATCTCTGATCTGTGTGTGATAACCTGACGCTCAAAAGGATAAGAAAGGGATCACCGCAGCGGGTTGCTAATACACAGTGCAGACTTCCGCTATTTTATTGGGGGTATTGTTTATACAGCATATGCAAAATAGCATGGATTCCAATTTTGAAATAAACATCTGAAAATAGCGCCGTTGACTTTTAAATTGAAGAGTATAGACGACATCAAAGTCGAAGAATTGATTTTCTGGAAGAAACAAAGAACACCGCGAGTTTAATGAGGACGACAAATACAATTAAATAAATAATAAAACAATTAATTCGCATAGCATGGAGGCAGTTTATGTCTTACTTAAAGGTGAACAGATAAGTTCAGACTAAAAACCGTATACAGGAATATAATATAATTGCGTCTCTGTCCCATTAGATATTTCGCTAGCGAATTTTTATTTCACATGCAGTATGTGCTGTAAATTAGAAACCAAATTTGCGGATAAATTACTTAGTTCTTTCATAACGTGCCTTGAAATATGTTCTCGTCTTTGACAGTTTAAACTTGTATTTAACTGTGAAAAGCACCAATATTACTTCACAAATAATATTTCCCTGAAGACTTCTACATAAGAACAAGTTTTGAATGTACACACAAGAACATAGACATACATTATGGCAAATAATTGTATCAATTTAATACTTTTAAGCATCTTAATGAATGACCGGGATGGTTTTATCGCGCTTCTATTAAATATATACTTTTTAGTTATTGACGGTATTTCAATTTGGAACGTTTTTTATACTTACATTTTCTTGTGTAGTATTTTTTTACACACAGATATTTATAAAGAAAAGAATTGCATTTAATCAATTAATAAAGGTTTAAAGTTCAAAACAAAATTAATTAATAAATAAATAAATAAAGGAATGAACGAACCAATGAACAAACGCATGAACGCACAATCGCACAAACGAACGAACTAACAAGCGTACGGTGGACTGAATGAATAAATAAATAAATAAATAAATGAATGAATGAATGAATGAAGGAGTGAGTGAGTGAGTGAGTGAGTGAGTGAGTGAGTGAGTGAGTGAGTGAGTGAGTGAGTGAGTGAGTGAGTGAGTGAGTGAGTGAGTGAGTGAGTGAGTGAGTGAGTGAGTGAGTGAGTGAGTGAGTGAGTGAGTGAGTGAGTGAGTGAGTGAGTGAGTGAGTGAGTGCGTGTGAGTGAGTGAGTGAGTGAGTGAGTGCGTGAGTGAGTGAGTGAGTGAGTGAGTGAGTGAGTGAGTGAGTCAGTGAGTAAGTGAGTAAGTGAGTGAGTCAGTGTGTGAGTGAGTTAGTGAGTGAGTGAATGAATGAATAATCTATTACAAATACATAAATTAATTAATACATAAATACATAAATAAATAAATAAATAAATAGATAAATAAATAAGCAAGCAAGACGATAGGAACAGGACTGATTTCATTTCTTGAAGTTATCCTAATCACTTGTTTAGATTTTTCTGTTTCAATATTAAAACAAACAAAATGAGACCTGTTGACGATGCTACTTATAACACCCTTGTTGAGTTGCTTAAGGGTAAGTACCAACGAAAGGTTTCTGAAAGAAGTGCGTAGAAAAAAGCGCCCTCGTGATGTTTTGGAGGAATAAGCAACGATTGTCTCTACAGGGAAAAAATCTCCTTCATGATGGAAAGCTAGTTGTTCGCAAATCTGCCGTTCAAAACATAGTCAAACACAAATTAAAAAAAACAAAGGGTGCTGGCGCAAGAGCTGTTGCATATTCTTTGAAAAGTAAATATACATCAGTCAGTGAGACCAACGTGCGACGTGTTTTGACAAAGCATCACAAGCATGGCGAAATCAATGCTAAATTTACAAACAAACCACCAATTAAGCCGATTCATGCCAGCAACGTATTTGAAAGAGTTCAGATAGACTTGGTCAAAATGAAAGAAATCTCATTTTCTGGCACAACGTATAAATACATTCTTACAATTGTTGATGTATTTTCAAGGTTTGTTTTTCTACGCACCCTTGAAAGCAAATCCTCCGAGCACGTTGCAAGAGCATTAAAGTCTGTATTTTCAGAGAATGGGTACCCGCAAATTCTCCAAAGTGACAATGGACCTGAATTTTTGGGAAATGTCAAGCGGTTTTGGGGGAAAAAACAAGTGAAAGTCATTAAGAGCCGTCCTTACCATCCTCAGAGCCAGGGAAAAGTAGAGCGACAAAACAGAATCCTATGGTCAAAGATCAGATATGATATGATGAAAAAGGCCAGAACTGGCTATAATTGGGTGGAAAGTCTTGAAGACGTAGCCGCCGCTATGAATCGACAACCCAAGGAAGTGCTAGCTTATCAAACGCCATTCAACATTTATTTTGGCAGAAACGTTGATGTCAATGAATCACGAAAAAAAGCATCCGATGCATCTGCTAGATGTGATAGGGGAGTGATGGCTAGATACTGGAAGAGTAAAGCATGCTCCATATATCAAAAAGGAGATAAAGTCCTATTAAAATATCCCTTCGGTGTCAGGAGGGTTCCATATAAGGAGTTTATTATTCGTGGTGTAGTTTTGAAAAGGAACGAAGCGTTTGACAAGTACCTTGTCAAATATCGTGACAATGAAAACGTAACTCACAGCAGATGGCTCAGCATTAAAAACATCACCAGTAGAACGATCGAAGAAGAACACAGACGGAGAAAATGGTCGATAAGAGAGTTTCAATTGATGGAACAAATACGCCAACACAAACGAAAGTACTATGTTGTTCTTCATAGCGACAACGTTTGCAGTTAAGACGATAATAGTCGAAGCAATGCGAGCAATGAAACAGAAGACGATCAATTAGAAAACCCTGTCAGTACAGCTGTACATGAACAGTTGCAATTATGGAATGACAACAGGTCAAGAATTATTTATAAACCTGAAGGTGACGGAGACTGCCAATTTAATGCCATAAGCTATCAACTGACAAGAGTTGGTTTGTACCAAAACGCCGCTAGCCTGCGCGAAAATGCCGTTACACATCTTGAAAAGCACAGATATTAATACAGAGACTTTGTCCAAGAAGATATGTATCAGTACTTGGAAAGTATGAGACAACCAAAAACATACGGAGACCACCTCACTCTTGTTGCCCTTTCAAGAGAATTGAACTGCCAGTTCCTCATACTAAATTCGGAAGGCATTGATCACACAAGACTGGTGTCTAACGATGGAGAATATGCAGAAGATATCGCCTGTTTTACATTGGGTTACTTTCCTGAAAACATTGGCGAACACTTTGTTTCCTTAGGTCTGGAAGAATCGTACAAACAGAGATTGCTACGAACGTTTCACAATGAAACGGGATCGAGTGTTACCGAAACAGACATTCGTATGCATGAAATCGAGATAGAAGACCAATCAAGACAACACGAAGATGACAATACAAATGAATCCGCACATTCTATCAATCGGGAACCTGAACCGACAGAAACCGAGAGCGACACAATCGATACACCTGAAAATGGTATTGAATCAGAACCAAGAGAAATCAATCACATTGACGAGGAAAGTGTGGATCTTTCCTTAGAAAGACCTTACCTTCCGAATGAGATTTTACGAGAAATTGTTATGGTTACAATTTCTCTTTATCCTTATATGCGCTACACATTGCAACGTGTTTCGCTATATTTTGCAGAGGTAGTTCGCTCCATTGGCTATAGACGCATGTTACTTAGTCCTTCACTAATGCCCACTGTTCCACGACCTGTCAGTGTAGCGCGATTAAGGCGCAAATTCGGGCGTAGAAGTGGCGTCATGCTTGGCGTAAGATCACTCCTTAGATTTGCTGGGCCGAGGTGGCGGTATGCCTGGCTTTGGTTTTATGCCATTGGAGACAACTGGTACGAGTTACGTGACGTAACCTGGCAGTGAAGGTAATAGTTGAGTATGTGCATCGTTTCACAGTTTCTTCTTACATGAAAATAAGACAGAGGAAGTATCTGTGGTAAAATTTTGCAAATGCACCCAAATCAAAGGGGTGTTTTATAACCAGCTCTCTTATTGGTAAATATTACTGAATGTTTCGTTTTTACATGGCACACCCGCGGAATTCCACGCCCACCCCAGCCCCACTCCCCCCAAAAAAGATATTCAAAATAACATTAAGTCCATTTTTTAAATTCTTCAAATGCATATTTTGTACTATTTCAAATAATCAATGCTTTCGGTTTTTCATACGCTTTCTGTTTTGTGAAGAATGGCTCATAGTCATAACTGCAATAAACATGATATGAAAATTCCAAAACGATGAAAACCCGACATTATTTATTGAATTTATATTTCAATAGTAGCAAGTACTGGAAGTACGTTGGAAGTTCATCTTATCACATGGTCTTGAGTGCGCACACACCCAACCACCACCAACCCCGCAAAAAAAAACAACTCCTCTTTGTTTGGGACCTCTACGTGGTGAGGAGAGAAACATGTTCCCATTAGGCAGATACTGGGTTTCTGCATAAAGGGTACATGGCTAACACCAAACATTTCACATTTCGCTACTTTATGTATTCCATATTTCCTGTACCATAGTATGATGAATAGAGTAAATGTTTTAGATACAGTACTGTTCTTGGCATTCTTTACATATTGGTCACCCCAAGTGCTTACAATTGGCCGTTATAAGCTTTATTCTATTGGGATTTTAAGCTGCTATACCGTGCTGATCTTAACAACTGGTCTTGCAATAAATGAAGGATCATGTATCTCTGTACAATTGGAATATTGCTAGAGTAAATGGAGCTACACTGCTTGATATTGTGTGTTGGAACGATTCAATCAGAACAAAAAACGTTTACTAGTATTTTATTGTTGTTGGATAATATTGCAGTGCGAGAATCAACTGTTATGTGTATAATAGATTTAAAGACTGCTTAATCGTGTTTATTGATCGCTCAAAGCCGGTCATCCCAGCTTTTGTATTATAATGTATACTTAACGGTGTATGTTGTTTTTATCATGCAGTGCAAGCAATACTGCTAGAGCATCTTTAGTTTCTTTATTTTAAAATCCGTCGAGTATCATATCATGTTTGTATCATTCAATGGTAGCATTTCAATATTTATATTCCTTTTTTATTTATTTTTTTACAGTCTAAAGTATAATAAGTTTAGAGCATCAAGACATACCGTCTCTACCAAGAACGAACATTATTACACATCAGGGTAAGAGTAACAAACGATTGCAGTTGTATAATACAGATTATTACAGTTCTGTCAAAAACGAACGTACGATAATTTTAACTTACGAGAGAATTTTGTCATCTTAATAAGTAGACGAACTAGCTCGCCATGCTCGTCAAATATATACGGCGCTTGAGATGCCAATGTTATTAATTAAGTACTGAAAATTCATATGATATGGACTTTAGCAATTATGTACCTTCGAAAAAGGTATCGTATCGTAAATGTGTACTTCGATGTTTATTGAAACGGTCCTGTTGTTATAGCACTTTATATGAAATTTTCAACAAATAAAATAGTTAATTACATTTTAGGGCGCAATAACACTTAAGTGCGCCAAACATGTTAAAATGGAAAAGATACATTTGGAGGAAAGGAATACATCAATAAGGTAGAATAATCCATCATTATAATAAATGGGTGACTTTTTAACAACAATTAGTGCATAACAGGTGGCACAAAAGAGAAAAAGTGTAACCGGACCGGGAGAAACTGTGCCTTATCATCAGAAGCACAACACAACTCGCTTGCTGCATTTACACTTTTATTAATTCATAAGTCTCATTATTCACATTATAACATCCTCCTATATTTCCCTCCTTCCTCTCTCCTATTATCTGCCTTTTCCGAACTCTATCCAATCCCAAACTCATTTTTGTATAACTTGTTTCTAACTTATTTCCAACTGACTCTTTAACTTCTAATTTTATGTCCAACTGACTCTCTAACTGTTTCTTCGTAACATCTCACTGACTTTCTCCCCTTTGAAAACCTTTTCATCCCTAATACCAAGTCACACCCACACACATCACTGACCAATCATATATATCTCTCATCCACCAATCATACAGTACCTTACTTTCTTGCTTGTATTAGATTGTAATTAATTAGAACTTAGTCTAAGAATCTTTAGATCTTTAGTCACAGTCATTATTTATACCTAGAGCTTATAAGCATGCAGTTTGCATCATGAGTGTGAATTCAACATGAAAATACTTCCAAGACTGTAACTAACACCATGTAATTACAATTCAGGTCGACAAGCAATTGTAATAATGTAATAACTTTATTAAGGTCGTATCGCCATATTAATATATATTTTATATCCATGTATGCATTATATTTTGCAACAACCTGTGTTTGGAAATGCGATCAGATGCAATTTTAAACCAAGAAATAAGTTTATTTCACCTTCGGGCGTTATTACAATTCAGGTCGACAAGCGATTGTAATAATGTAATCACTTTATTACAATTGAGTTTGTATGAGAACACATGTTTTGTCATTCATAGGTCGAATTACCTTATAAAGATACATTTTCATATACATGTATACACTATATTGTGCAAAAATATGTTCTTGAAAATGCGATAAGATGCACTTTTAAACCAAGAAACACGTGTATTACACTTTCGGGCGTAATTACAATTCAGGTCGACACGCGATTGTAATAATGTAATAACTTAATTACAATTGAGGTTGTATGAGAACACCTTTTTGTCATTCATAGGTCGTATTGTCCTTTTAATATATATTTTATATCCATGTATGCATTATATTTTGCAACAATCTGTGTTTGGAAATGCGATCAGATGCAATTTTAAACCAAGAAAAAAGTTTATTTCACTTTCGGGCTCTATTATAATTCAGGTTGTCACGCGATTGTAATAATGTAATAACTTTATTACAATTGAGGTTGTATGAGAACACCTTTTTGTCATTCATAGGTCGTATTGCCCTATTAATATATATTTTATATCCATGTATGCATTATATTTTGCAATAATCTGTGTTTGGAAATAAAATTAGATGCGATTTTAAACCAAAAGATAAGTTTATTACACTTTCGGGCTGTTATAACAATTCAGGTCGACACGCGATTGTAATAATGTTATAACTATATTACAATTGAGTTTGCACGAGAACACATTTTTTGTCATTCATAGGTAGTATTACCTTATAAAGATACATTTTCATATACATGTATACATTATATTTTGCAAAAATATGTGCTTGAAAATGCAATAAGATGCACTTTTAAACAAAGAAATAAGTTTATTACACTTTTGGCCGTTATTACAATTCAGGTCGACACGCGATTGTAATAAATGTAATAACTTAATTACAAATGAGTTTGTATGAGAACACCTTTTTGTCATTCATAGGTCGTATTACCCTATTAATATATATATTATATCCATGTATGCATTATATTTTGCAATAATCTGTGTTTGTAAATGCAATCAGATGCAATTTTAAAGCAAGAACAAAGTTTTTTACACTTTCGGGCGTTATTACAATTCAGGGCCCGTATTCACAAACAGATTCTTAGACTTAAGAATAAAGAATAGACTTAGAACCAAGAAAATGTGTTCAGTGTTTGAATAAATACAGGCCTCCACTGGTGATTATGTCATTAACAAAATGTTCTATACGAAGAATAATATAGATAGAGATGTTAACTGCAGAGTTTGAATCAAAATTAAAGAAATTCTTGAATATTCTAATTTAAAGAATTTTCTTTATTCTTAGACTTAAGTCTAAGAATTGTTTGGTGAATACGGGCCCAGGTTGTTACGCAATTGTAATAATGTAATAACTTTATTACAATTGAGGTTCTATGAGAACACATTTTTTGTCATTCATGGGTCGTATTGCCCAATTAATATATATTTTATATACATATATGCATTATATTTTGCAATAATCTGTGTTTGAAAATGCGATAAGATGCGATTTTAAACCAAAATATAAGTTTATTACACTTTCGGGCGTTATTACAATTCAGGTCGATAAGCAGTTGTAATAATGTAATAACTTTATTACAATTGGTTTTGTATGAGAACACATTTTTGTCATTCATAGGTCGTATTACCTTATTAAGATACATTTTTATATACATATATACACTATATTTTGCAAAAATATGTGCTTAAAAATGCGATAAGATGCAATTTTAAACCAAGAAATAAGTTTATTACACTTTCGGGCGTTATTACAATTCAGGTCGACACGCGATTGTAATAATGTAATAACTTTATTACAATTGAGTTTGTATGAGAACACCTTTTTGTCCTTCATAGGTCGTATTACCCTATTAATATATATATTATATCCATGTATGCATTATATTGTGCAATACTCTGTGTTTGGAAATGCGATCAGATGCAATTTTAAAGCAAGAAAAAAGTTTATTACACTTTCGGGCGTTATTACAATTCAGGTTGTTACGCAATTGTAATAATGTAATATCTTTATTACAATTGAGGTTGTATGAGAACACCTTTTTTGTCATTCATAGGTCGTATTGCCCTATTAATATATATTTTATATACATATATGCATTATATTTTGCAATAATCTGTGTTTGAAAATGCGATAACATGCGATTTTAAACCAAAAGATAAGCTTATTACACTTTCGGGCGTTATTACAATTCAGGTCGATAAGCAGTTGTAATAATGTAATAACTTTATTACAATTGGTTTTGTATGAGAACACACTTTTTTTGTCATTCATAGGTCGTATTACCTTATTAAGATACATTTTTATATACATATATACACTATATTTTGCAAAAATATGTGCTTAAAAATGCGATAAGATGCAATTTTATACCAAGAAATAAGTTTATTACACTTTCGGGCGTTATTGCAATTCAGGTCGACACGCGATTGTAATAATGTAATAACTTTATTACAATTGAGTTTGTATGAGAACACCTTTTTGCCATTCATAGGTCGTATTACCCTATTAATATATATATATTATATCCATGTATGCATTATATTTTGCAATAATCTGTGTTTGGAAATGCGATCAGATGCAATTTTAAAGCAAGAAAAAAGTTTATTACACTTTCGGGCGTTATTACAATTCAGGTTGTCACGCAATTGTAATAATGTAATAAAGTTTATTACAATTCAGGTCGTTATTACACTTCAGGTTGTAACACTGCCCCTCCCCCCCCCCGTATTCGCGACAGCCACGTGGGGGAATTTCCGGTACTGGTCCAGGCGGAGGGCGGTCATGTGTATTTTTGACGAGCTCAATGTACAGCGCGTCATAGAATCGATGGGCCTATTTTCCTTGCCGTTTCGTAAATATGTGTTTTCTCCCTTATTAATAACGACAGGCATTTGCAAAACACAAATGTTAATAATGTGACGTCGATGATATTTTGTCTTCACATTTATAGCCAATGTTATATTTATTTTACCATGATTGTTTTTTATGTAGCTAGCATCCAACAGTATTTGTATAATCTACACAATGTCATTGTTATACAAATGCAATAAATGCGTGGCGTACAAAAGGGTAAAAACAAGTTATATCCGCCCAGACATCATATAATGTTTTATAATTAAACCATGCATGAACATTTGTGTCCCGAGCACACGGTACCAAACGTGCGTCAAAAAATGCCACTATAATCGAACACAATTCATCTTAATAACATATGGAAGGAGAGTTTGACGGAAACGGGCATTTTTATGAAAATGTGGCCATTTAAATGCAGACAAATAGGTATTTCATATAGGCGTTTGGGACGTATGGTTGGAAATAATAACACGATAAAATGCGTATGGAAAGTCAATATATTTGCTGAAATCTGTTTGATTCATATCAAAGTCTGTTTGATTGATATCAAAGTCTGTTTGATTGATATCACGGAAAATAGGGGAATCTTTAAAGTTTCATTTTAATTTGACTTTGTTTTACCTTTTTGGAAATCGTTGACAATCTCGTTGAGATAGCACACGTTTACACATCAATCACTTACGTCATTCATAATATGCATATTGCTCTTAAAAACATCACAATCTCATGTAAATCACCGATGCTGTATATGGTTAATAAACAGAAGTTATTTTAGAATTTAGTTTTCGTACCTAAATGCCTGATAGTTTTTTGCGTATGTTTTGAACGGCATTGGTTCGATAATACATGTGGAAATAAAACAAAAAAGTGCGTCGGTCTGTTTTAAAACCCCAACGGACAATATTGAATCTAATCAATCACATTGACCAATGAAACTATCCCTCATTTTCTTCAACTGTGAACTGAACTTTTTTCATCAAGTCTTAGTCAAGTTATTATCTATGAAGTCTTTCCTATTAGACTTGGTATAAGCCATAGGCTTACTTCTTAATTCTGTCAAAATAAAACAATGGCATATTTATTCTTAGGAAACTTAACAGCTTTTTAACTCCTTCGTTAAAAGTTGTAATCACAGTTTCAGCTTGATAATTGTTAACATAAATACAATTAATTTTACTAGCAAATTGATTTGCAAAATTAAAACAATTATTTGTATATACGCTTATGTAATCAAATCGATGCGAGTGCAAACATTAGACATAGATTAATAGGTTGATATTAAGTGTTATGATTTGAGCATACACAAACTAATAATAAAAGCGTATGTGAAATGTGTGCTTGCAAAACATGTCATTGCAATAGATCGGTCCAAATGAAAACATTTCACCCATTTTATAAGTTGAAAACAACCATATACATCCAATACGTTGATAACATAACCGAAATTCTGCATCGATTGTCTAATTACGGAAATAGACAAATATTCAGAAGAGTCAGAAACAAAATGAGAGAATCGGTTACTTTGTTTGGCTTATGTGTGTTTATGTGTGTTTATATTAATTCAGCGCATGCTATTAATGCATTAATGTGTGCGGTTTAAATCGGATAAAATCATTACAGCAATAGAGGAAGGCCAATAATTCAAAATGATGAATGAAAACTTCAATGACTTCAAATGCACTGTAGTACGAAGATTTTGTAACCATTATCGCTTTGAAACTGGGCCTTGCATTGTGTACGCATCAAACCTCACTCGCAGGCTAACTGGCATTCAAAGATAAAACACTCAACTAAAGAAACAAAATTTTTTTTCTTAGGACAGAGGGAAACAAGACATACAGTTTATAAATTTAGGCATTCTATAGCTTGTCGCAAGCAGAGATCAGGAAACAAAAATGGAATTTAACGAAACATAAATGTATTTCAATGTTTTATTTTGGTGCATTATACAACATGCTTTAAACGTTAAACTCAATGAATGTGTCTTCTGTCTTTATGGAGAACATCGTTAGTTACAACATTGATCACAATAATGCATCATAGATATAAGAATACATAAAACACTTATAATAATTTCCTTGTATAAAATGCTCACATGATACATATAGCAGTGTTATTGAAATGCAATTATGTAACATTTAGATGATATGTAAAACATCCGTCGTTAAAAACAAACACTACTCATTTTAGCAATATACATAAAATATAGCTTTTTTTGCTTGATGACAAGGTAAGGGACACATCATGTATAATTGTATGCTTTAAACGAACAATACAATAATACAGTTTATATTACAAAATGCTCAATCGGAAAGCGATGTATGCCAGTTGCCGG
This sequence comes from Dreissena polymorpha, assembly GCF_020536995.1. Lineage (NCBI taxonomy): Eukaryota > Metazoa > Mollusca > Bivalvia > Myida > Dreissenidae > Dreissena > Dreissena polymorpha. The sequence goes on from NC_068361.1 coordinate 56,442,145, forward strand.
AAGTGCAGCAATGTTGTTGCAGATGGACACGCGATCCGACGAGTTGCAGAGGTCGGACTTGCAGAAGCAGGCCGTTTCCACTCAAGCCAGCCTCGGACTGTGATTTACAGCCGTCAAAAGGCGCTGCTGTTAGGGAGCAATCTCTGGATGTGGCTGTTGAGTGGAAAGTCACATGACATTTTTTTAGAAGGAGTATTGAGTGATTTGCATTCACGTTAGTGGGACACCGACGTACGTGTTAAATTAATGCTGTATCCATCATTGTATAGTTTAAGTGCGCTGTCTGTCTGTCTGTCTTCTGTCTGTCTGTCTGTCTGTCTGTCTGTCTGTCTGTCTGTCTGTCCTGTCTGTCCTGTCTGTCTGTCCTGTCTCTGTCTGTCTGTCTGTCTGTCTGTCTGTCTGTCTGTCTGTCTGTCTGTCTGTCTGTCCTGTCTGTCTGTCTGTCTGTCTGTCTGTCTGTCTGTCTGTCTGTCTGTCTGTCTGTCTGTCTGTCTGTCTGTCTGTCTGTCTGTCTGTCTGTCTGTCTGTCTGTCTGTCTGTCTGTCTGTCTGTCTGTCTGTCTGTCTGTCTGTCTGTCTGTCTGTCTGTCTGTCTGTCTGTCTGTCTGTCTGTCTGTCTGTCTGTCTGTCTGTCTGTCTGTCTGTCTGTCTGTCTGTCTGTCTGTCTGTCTGTCTGTCTGTCTGTCTGTCTGTCTGTCTGTCTGTCTGTCTGTCTGTCTGTCTGTCTTCTGTCTGTCTGTCTGTCTGTCTGTCTGTCTGTCCTGTCTGTCTGTCTGTCTGTCTGTCTGTCTGTCTGTCTGTCTGTCTGTCTGTCTGTCTGTCTGTCTGTCTGTCTGTCTGTCTGTCTGTCCTGTCTGTCTGTCTGTCTGTCTGTCTGTCTGTCTGTCTGTCTGTCCTGTCTGTCTGTCTGTCTGTCTGTCTGTCTGTCTGTCTGTCTGTCTGTCTGTCTGTCTGTCTGTCTGTCTGTCTGTCTGTCTGTCTGTCTGTCTGTCTGTCTGTCTGTCTGTCTGTCTGTCTGTCTGTCTTCTGTCTGTCTGTCTGTCTGTCTGTCTGTCTGTCTGTCTGTCTGTCTGTCTGTCTGTCTGTCTGTCTGTCTGTCTGGCTGGCTGGCTGTCTGTCTGGCTGTCTGGCTCTCTGGCTGGCTGGCTGTCTGGCTGTCTGTCTGTCTTTGCGCCTGTCGGTCTATCTGTATAACAATCACTATCACAAACTGTTTTAGCTATTTAAATTGAACCATAAAAGTTATGTTTACCCTGAATTCCAAGGATTTTGCCCTTTGATTTTGAGCATGCCGTACAACCGCTTTTCATATTTGCAGCTGTCATTTTGTTAGAATCAAACGAATCGTCACAACCTGGGTCCCCTGTGTTGCACACATAACACTTGACAGCATCAGCTGATCCTGTAAATGAAAAGCGTTTATTACGTTGCCTTGTAAACATGTATATGATCGATTATTCATCGTGTTTATAGTGACAGAATCTTTGATAATTGATCTTGGAACACATTTGTCTTTTATACAAATAAAACCAACTATGTTTTTAAAGAAAGTATTGAATTAAACGGTAAAATTGAATAAGAATACATATACCTCAATTAGTTTTCTCAATATTACATTACTACAGGCGAACATTTATAAAAAAAAAATTACAGCAGTATCATTGTTCTTTTTCTGTATAAAATTGTGTGTACTGAAAGAATAGTGGCAACTTTTCCAGCCAGCCCATCAAATTAAGTTTGTGAAATAAACATAAGTATAGTCGTGCTTAGTGTCATGTAATGTTAATTATAATATTTATAAAGTATAATAATGAATATTTTAAGTGCAGTAATCGTACCGTATGCACGCTTAAAACACGAATAGATTGCAACATCACCATCTATTATGACAATCGTTTATATTGTTAATGGATCATTGTTTTAAAATATATCCTTAAATTATATTTGTGTAGGTCAGATTTTGCACACGGTCTTTCTCAAAAGGTTTAAGAGGATGGTTTTGAAATATTTATCTTATCAAACTTAACGCTCGTTTTCAAAACAGTTTGCGAAAAAAACACGGTCAAGTTTAAATAGTTTCACGTTTTAATCAAATGTTTCCAAAACTCTAGGTTAGTCTATGCGGAATGTCAATGGCTTGTCGGGTATTATCAATAAAACTAAGATAATGGTATTGAATTGAAAAGTTATCAGAGGCTCTGTTCTAAAATATGGTATCACGTACAATATTAATAAGAATGTAAAGTAGATTTGTCCTCGAGAGTAGAAATAAACAAACGTGACCGATAACACTTATCGACCCTATCCCGTCCAGTGTGTCCAAAATCATCATTATCTTCATCTCACATGGTCAAATCAGCTTTATTCAGCTTTAAAATTTACAAATCCGAATATATATTTTAGTGTCATATCGCAATATTTGGGCGACCTTAGATGAATGCTCTCACTTATTTGGCAATGGTAGCAAAACTCAGTTAACTTTCATATTCTAGTTTAACATAAAGTGTAATTAATATATGTAAAGTGATCATAGCAGACTTATACAAGACCCACAGTTTTGAGAAACGAAATCCTTAACTTACGATTTATCATTGTAAATATGTGTGCATTAAAGCAGCCGTATACAAGACACACAGTTTTGACGAAGGAAATCATCAACATACGAAACGATTTATCCTTGTAAATATGTATGCATTATAATAATGAAAAGCACTTCCTCATTTGATTTATAATTAAAATAGTATTCCTGTTTTCACAATTATTGTAAACATAAATTGCATTACAAATAATTATCCAATGATATTGTATATTTTCCACAAGGATAGGTACGATAAGTGTTACCCATTTTAATATACCATTCAATAGTTAGTCATATAAGTGCGTTCGGGATATGGTAACCTTTCACATTTAAATGAATATTTATCAATAAAATATACAATTTAAAATCAATCTCTGGAATACTCCAATCTAAACACAAATATCGTGTGTAGACTTTCAAATTAACAACGCTCAAAGAAATCCAGAGGCCTAGCTAGATCATCTATGTTTCGTTCTGATGAGTTTTATTCGTATTTTATATTGACCGATAATCCAAGATTCTTGTAGACCAAAATCTTGATACCCGTGTTTGCCACGTGCATAATCAAGCATGAATAAAGATTGAAGTACAGCAAATATTATACATTATCTTACATTTCGTTTTATTACAGTAATGAATGCTTAAAATGGGTTGCATTTTTCTGGTCAATTAATTAAGCCAATCCTTAGACAAATGGTCGTTTATACGCAGGTAAGCGATGCAACGTCGTGTCCGCTATAGTTAATATGTGTATAAAAAAAAAAAATTCGCGAATAAATATCATGTATACGAATCATAGTGAGTTTACGTTTGTTTTTTCGGATTACAATAGCAAACTATTTTCTAACATGTGGAGCCTTAAATGTAGGTCAGATTTGCACGCGGTCTTTCTGAAAAGGTTAGCGAGGTTGGGAAAGGTTATCTGAACAAATTTAAGGCTTATGAACAGTTGGCAAAAAGAAACGGTCATGTGTAGATACATCGTTGTCACGTTTTAATCAAATTTTTCCTAAACCCGAGGTTAGTCCATGCGGATTTACAATGGCTTGCCGGGTTTTATCAATAAAACTGCGATGATATTATTGATAAGGACAGTAATAAGAGGCTCTGTTCTAAAATATAATATCACGCACAATATTAATAAATTTATCAAACAAATTTGTCCTTGACAATGGGCATAAATCTACATGACCGATAACACTTATCGACCCTATCCCTTCCTGTAGGTCCTAAATCAACATAATATTTCATCTTCCATTGATAAATCAGCTTTCATAAGCTTTAAAAGTTAAAAATTCGAATAGCTATTTAAATATCGCATCTCAATATTTTGGCGAGCTTTGATCTATGCTCTAAATTATTTGATAATGGTAGAAAAACTTTGATATTCCTTTCTTACTGCAGCTTGTTATGGTTTATCGTATTCGTTTAAACATAAAACGTTTGTAATATATGTAAAATGATCATAGCAGACGTATACAAGACATACAGTTTTGACGAAGGAAATTCTAAACATTCGAACAGACTTATCCTTGTGAACATGTATTCATTAAAATAAAGTGAAACATTCCCTCGTTTTATTTGAAATCAAAGTAGTATTCCTGTTTTACAAAATTTAACATATAAAAATTAGTAGACTATTCACTGATATTTTCTGTAGTCATCAAGGATAGGTACGATAAGTGTTACACATGTTAAATATACCATTCAATTGTAAATCATATAACATCAGATCAATTATCGTGTCTAGACTTTGAAGTTAATAACGCTCAAAGAAATCCAGAGGCCTAGCTAAATTATCTATGTTTTGTTCTGATGAGTTTTATTCGTATTTTAAATTGACCGATAATCCAACATACTTGTAGACAAAAATCTGGATATACGTGGTTGCCCCATACATAATCAAGCATGAATAGAGATTTAAGTCAAGCAAATAATATACATTATATTACATTGCGTTTTATTTCAGAAATGAATGCTTAAAATGGATTGCATTTTTCAGGTCAATTAATCAATCCTTAGACAAATGGTCGTTTATACGCAGGTAAGCGATGAAACGTGTCAGCTATAGTTAATATGTGTATTAAAAATTGTTTCGCGAATAAATATAATATATCCGAATCATAGTGAGTTAACATTTTTTGCGGATTACAATAGCAAAATATTTACTAACATGTGGAGCCAAATATCAAAATCTTCCACGAAATATCCAGCGTTCTTTACATCAAAAATTATATATGGAGTTATATGGACTAACCACACATTTCGAGATCCCGTGTCGTCAAAGAAACAACAACTCAATTAGTAATGTAGATAGAAGTTTCTTGGTATGAAAATATATGATAAAAATTCAATGAAGCATCTGAACGATTTATATATGTTTACTACATTTTCACGTCCTGTGGACTCGTTGTATTACTTATCCTGTGTGTTTCAACGTTTTGCGAGATCACTAACTGCATTTTCATATTACAATAATATACGTGAACCAAAAGGTTAACCACAATTGCTGACAAAAATCAAAGTATGTCTATGCCTTTGATACTAATAACAGTATACGCAAACAAATTGCCACTTTTTAGCAGCATGTTACGGAATACTTTCATTAACTTATCCCATTTATGCCTAGTGGACTCTCCCATCCTTCTAAATTGGATCAATTTATTTCCAAAATTAGGGATGTCTTGTATATTTATTTCTATATTTACAATATTTCTTACAGAAATTACTTTAAGCAAACAGCGTAGACCATGATTAGACGCCGCATCATGCGGCGTCTCATCTGGGTCTACGCTGTTTGCCAAGGCCTTTTTTCTAGACGCTAGGCATAAATGGGTTAACTTAAATATACTCCATATACCCGAATCATCAAGTTTTTATTTACAAACGACATGATCTTTTATTACTAGCTCTGAATATTATTTATATATGTTAAAACAATGTAAATGTATTTTAAATAAAATACTAGCCTAATACATTGGTATTATCAGACCAACATAACTACTTTTGTAAAAATAAAATATTATTTTTTCGAAACAAAATAATTTATAAAGAAAAGAAGACACTAATTAAATAATTATTAAATCACGACGATACACAAATGCATATATTGACAACAAAAATCACATTATGCATTAATTACATTGTCGACTTACCAGCCAAAATCGCCAGAACGCAACATGCAAACAACACAGCGATAATCTTCGCATTCATCATGTTTCAATAAAATTATTTTCGCTTCAGGAGATTCTTTACCAAAGCAAGCTTATGTCGACGTGGAGCTCAAACACCGGGTTTTATAATGGGCATTTTGAGTGGGCAAGCCCGTTGTTTGACAATTTAAGGTCAACGACCTAAAGATAAAGTACGAAATTGTGCAATTTAAGACTTGTTTCAACGGGTTAGGGCATCTCAAAACAAATCGGGTAATTTCGAAATAAATGACGACGTTTCTTTATAATCGGATATTAAAGGTGCTTACGGTACTAAACATCATCGTAGTCGTCGTCTTTGTCGTCGACTGTGTCGTCGTCGTCGCTCTCATGATCATCATGATCATCATGATCATCATCATTATCATCATCATTATCATCATCATTCATAAATATTCACCATTTATATACTTTAACTATAAGGTATCGGTAGAAAAAACACGATGCAATAGAATAACAGAAAAAAACATTAAACAACACACATTTTAGTTTCAATATATTGATATGACCTTTAAGGTGTGAGAATTGTTTAATCATTTTAAGTTTAAAATTTTATTATTCCTATTTCTATCGTTTAAGATATTGTTGATATGTTTTTTCATATCATGTAGATTTATTAATAAACACCAATAGGTATACACTGTTATTTAATTTTATATACAAAATATTGTCAATGTCGCTTTAACAACAGACAAATCACTGAAGGATTGCCAGACTGTCATTGACAAAAATAAAACAACCAAGGATAGCTTAAGTCGGACTGTTGTTGAGACTGATATGATGTGATCCGATATGATACGAACAGGGATTTCAATGTCATAAACTAGATACGATTCTTAAATGCATAGCTCAGCATTTCTACAGCTTTTTATTTCGCATATCACAACAACAGTATAAATTGTATAGTATTTTATTTGATTTTCTAAGACTTAAAATGTGCGTTTAGTTCGTAACCCCCAGATCATTTCGATTTTCAAAAAAAGTTTAGAATGTTTAGAATGTTTAGAATACTGTATTGCACGTCGTTACTTATCTCATTGTGCGCCGCCCAGGTATTCCAGGGTGCGACGACACTTATGACACACGATGGTAATTGTCGTCACCAAACGATTTCACGACCTAACGGTTACGCATTTTGTTAAGGCACATTGGAAAATACCATCAGTTGAAGATGGGTATTATTTTGCTATAGTTCTTATTATGCATTGTTTTTTCTTCTTCTTTAGATCCCTGTGGGACCCCTGATTTTGTAATTAGGCAGGGAAGAGTCCATTTTAATATATGCATAGGTATGCCACCGATTTGGATACTTCAGACACAGATTTATATCGGGTCTTAAAGGTCCAAGAGAAAGGCCTGACTAGATAATGATGATACTCAATTGCGTGACCTTAATAAATACATATGTATACACAATTAATTCGACGCAATACACACATTATGCGTAAGGCTATGTCGGACCGTATTTGGTACAAAAACGAATATGGTACATTTGTACCATATTCGGCCGAATATGGTACAAATGTACCATACTCGGACCGAAGATGGTACAATTTTCGACCGAATATGGTACAAACATTGTACCATATTCGGTTGGAATAAGTTTTTCTATGCTCGCCAAAACGTATTTGGTACATACCAAAAAAACTCATAAAAATGAAAATGGCCTACGTATATGGTACATAAATTATGTATTTCTTAATAAATGAAATAGTCTGCCGATGTGTAAACTTTTTTTCAAACTCAAATACATTGTATTAACCTAATATTGGAAGTGACAAAAGTATCATCATCATCATCATCATCATCATCATCATCATCAGCATCATCATCATCATCGTCGTCGTCGTCGTCGTCGTCGTCGTCGTCGTAACTAGCAGTAACAGAAACAGCTAACCTAACCACACTTTACATGGATTTTGCTGGTTGTGTAACTGTTTCGCCGGCTAGCTCAGTCGGTTGCGCGTCAGATTGGCACGCAGGCGGCCTGGGTTCGATTCCCGGGCGGGCCAGATACTTTCGTGGAGATCATTAATAGCCATTTTCGAATTTTTAAAACTTTTTTTTTCGAAAGTGTATTTTCACCAAAATCCGATTTAAGAGATTTTGAGCTCTTTTAAATGAATATATCTCTCCAAAAATAAGGATGTTTGACTGGCTGCTTTAGACAGGTGTGACTGTATTCCTAAACATTACTTTGTAAAGTTGATTTGTCGTTCCGACGTCATATTGCTGAGAAGCCGACAAAGCTTTGAAGTTTCCGATTTTTTCTTTGATAACGTGCCGCTTTAAAAAGGCGGGAATTTTGCACACGAGTCTTACTCAGAAGTCAGTAACCATATTTGACTTGGCGGTCGGCAAGAAAAGTTGTGATTTTCGACTAGAAAGAATTGAAATCAAAACTTTCTTCAAACTTCAAAAGAATTCTTGACAGTAAGTACTGTACATAATTTTAATTTTCAGTTGTCTTAATATGCATTGATGTTTTAACATGCATTGATTTTTATGTTTTATGCCCCCCCCCCTCAGAGTGCATTTGCAGTTGTCCGTCCGTCTATCCAATTGTCCGTGGCATTCCTTCCGGGTGCGTAACCTCTAAACTGCTAAAATATTTAAGCTACAGTCATTTTTTCGAAAGTGTATTTTCCACCAAAATCAGATCGAGCTCCTGTAATCTGTAGATTTGAACATTTTAAATTTTATGGAGTTTAAAGGTCTTTGACCTTCGAACCCTGCCTAGTCGTGACTTCTGGTGAGCGACCTAGGCCCCCAGGGCCCCTTCTTTATATCCCTTCCATCCACGTAGCATTGGTTTCTACAGACCGTTTGTCCGTTGACCGCCATAAGTTTGCCCGCTATTTTTCCCCTGAATTTGAATTCGGTTGGATTTCAATGAAACTTTACATGAAGTACTTGCTACTTTCATTGCGCATATTGCCCGGAAGTTCGGATTGTAAATTTTAGCGGAGCTATCAGACGAGTGATTTTAGCTCAGCTCATGTCGTGAGACATTCGTTTTCGACACGCGGTGTTCAATACAAGCTCTATTAACTAATGAAGTATAAATGTATAATAACTTATTATATTATTTCAGATGAAGGAAGCAATTAGGAGAAAAAGGAAGCAATTAGGGTGCTTGCCCAGGTCGAAGTACGACATTATTGTCAGATGTTTAAACGGATCGTTCGATGTCCCTGTGAAGAAACGGACACCTGAAGAGAATAATTGTTTGGCCATGATTAGAAAACGTAAGGACTTCGAGCTTGGTGACCGGGGTTCTTTATTGTGTGGCGGAAAGCAAGTCCTTGTGAAAGAAGATCTTCCTAGATTTGTTGAGATGTTCATGGAAAACAAAGGATGTGGAGCAAGGGTTATTTACAACAAACTGAAAGTAAATTACACGGGGTTCTCGGAACAAGCTATCCTTGAAATACTGTACAATAGCAAGTATTACCATGAGAAGTATCCGAGATTTACAAACAAGCCAAAGCCAAAGACAATTACAGAAGAGGAACCAGGCAAAAGATGGCAGATTGACATAATTAACATGAAAAATCAAAGTGTTAGCTACAAGGGGTCCACATACAGTTATATTCTACAAGTCGTGGACGTTTATTCTAGGTACGTTATGCCAAAACCCCTGAAAACGAAGAGTTCGCGTGAAGTTGCAAATGCATTAGAGGACGTGTTGATGGTTAACCTTGCCCCTGACATCATCCAATGTGACAACGGACTGGAATTTAAAGGCCCTAGTATGAAACTTTTGTTGAACAAGTACAACATCAAAATGATCAATAGTAGGCCGTATCATCCTCAATCACAGGGCAAGTGTGAAAGGTCAAACAGTGTTATAAAGGCCAAGATTCTATTTGCAACAAAAAGTAAACGTGGATTTAACTGGGTCGAAGGGCTTCAAGATTTAGCCTATGCCATAAACACAAGTTTCAAACGAGTTCTTGGGGGTCTCACGCCCTTTGAAGCCTACTACGGAAGAAGTCATGTTTTTACCAAAGAACGTCATAGTACCGTGAAATAAAGAAAACCATACGGCGAGCAAATAAAAAGGCTTACAGGTCGCTGTTGAAAAACGCAACTTCCCCAAGCAAGTACAAAGTAGGAGAGACAGTATTAATTCGCTATCCCTTTCGAAAATCCAGGGTGCCAACCAAAAGATATGTTATCGAAGGCAAGGTAGAAAAAGTAAAACGAAATGGTGTTTATATCGTGTCATTTCAAGTACCGAACAAACCCGAACTTGGATTCGTAAGCAAATCGGTTGGGGTCGAAAACATGACTAGCCTAACTGTTGCGTTAGAGAAACAACGAAAAATTAAAAAACATTCATTAAAACAGAACCGCTCAGAGAAACAAAATCACAGAACTAAGTACTATCATGTTTTAACACACCATGAAAATCTGCAGTTGTTGGATGGGGTGAATATTGCCATGGACCCAAATCCGGATGGAAATTGTCAATTTGCTGCTATATCGCATCAACTTGGTAAAATTGGTATATACAAAGACGTAGATGCTTTACGTAAGGAAGCAGTCCATCACATTGTAGAAAACAGATATTTCTATGAAACTTTTGTCTATGATGAAACATTTGATGAATACGTTAAGAATATGTCTAAGAATGGGACATACGGCGACAACCTCACGCTCATTGCACTTATGAGAGAATATAATTTGCAGTGCCTGGTAGTTTCTACCCGAGGACTAGAACACTCATCAATTGTGTCAGCAGATGGAACGTTCGATGGTGATGTTGGAACAATTGCATTGGGGTATTTCCCAGAAGGATTTGGCATGCATTACGTTAGTATCCGTATCAATCAACGCGTGTACAAGGACATAATATCACGCTTAGAACAGTCGTATGACAACGGTGACTCTGGCGACAGCGCTGCGTCTGGCGACAACGCTGCGTCAGGCGACAACGCTGCGTCTGGCGACAACGGTGACTCTGGCGACAACGGTGACTCCGGCGACACCGCTGCGTCTGGCGACAACACTGCATCTGGCGACAACGCTGCGTCTGGCGACAACGGTGACTCTTGCGACAACGGTGACTCCGGCGACAACGGTGACTCCAGCGACAACGGTGACTCCGGCGACAACGGTGACTCCGGCGACAACGCTGCGTCTGGCGACAACGGTGACTCCGGCGACAACGCTGCGTCTGGCGACAACACTGCATCTGGCAACAACGCTGCGTCTGGCGACAACGGTGACTCTTGCGACAACGGTGACTCCGGCGACAACGGTGACTCCGGCGACAACGGTGACTCCAGCGACAACGGTGACTCCGGCGACAACGGTGACTCCGGCGACAACGCTGCGTCTGGCGACAACGGTGACTCCGGCGACAACGGTGACTCTGGCGACAACGGTGACGTCTCTGTGTGTTCAGCCCTGAAAGAGCTTCAAGATATGATAAACAATAGGAGGGCACAGAAGCGAACGACTTTTCCATTTCTGATGTTACCACTTCACATTCAAGTTGAAATTTTTAAGTTCTGCATACAATCAAACCCGTCAATCCAGTTGGTGTTGGCGAAGGTCGGCAAACCCTTTAGAGATTTAATAAGGTCAATGAGTTTGCAAACACCTAGAATTTACATTCGGCCGGATATTGGACTAGATACTAGTAACAGAAATCCTGTTAGCGTTCGTTTCCTATTAACAAGAGCGGGCAGAAACAGCGGTCTTATTTCGGCAATAAAAGAAATCATCAAGGGGCCAAAATGGGCAAACGCATGGCTGCGTTTGCGTGTTAGTGGAATCGGTTGGTATGATATCATAGATGTCATGTACAGACATTACAGGTGAACTATACATGTATATCGGTGTTTGGAAACCTGTTATGTTATTTTTGTGATTGATGATTATGTTCTTCTACCGGAAATTTGTTGTCATTTGCTCATTTACTGGTAACTTTTTACGAAGCACATTTGGGATATTTTGGCTGCTACTAAAATGAATGTATATATGTATATTATGTCTTGTCAAAATGCTACAGTTGGATTAAAATTTAAATGCTGTTCTATGTTCTTCAATATTACTTTGAAAAATCCTGTCAGTATACCAATAAATGAAAAAAGTACAAGTTTGTTGAATCTCTTGAATGAAACAAATTATAAAATACAAAATGTAAAATGAATATGTGATGATGATGATGACAAAACATTTGTGATGATGATGATGGTAAAAAAATTGTGATGATGATGGTGGTGGTGATGATGATGACAGTGGTTATGATGATTGGGGTTTGATGATTGTGGTGATGATGATGATGATGATGATAATGATGATGATGATGATGATGATAACAAACGTTTTGGGATGATGATGACAGCGATGTTTATCGGACGATGATGATGGTTATAATGATGATGATAAGTTTTTAGATGATGATGACGGCGATGTTTATCGGCCGACGATGATGATAATGATGATGATGATAACAAAATATTTGTGATGATGATGATGGCGATGTTTATTGGCCGATGATGATGATGATATTCTCATCGTCGTCATCATCATCACAACATCCTCATTATCGACCGAAAACATCGCTGTCATTATCATCACAAAAAAAACTTTTGTGATCACCATTACGATCATGATAATGGATATGATGATGTTGGTTTTGATGGTGATGATGATGGTGGTGTTGGTAAAGATAACAACGATGATGATCATTGGGGTGTTGATAATTGATGTGATGATGATGATGATGATGATGATGATGATGATGAGATAACGATGATGATGATGATGATGATGATGATGATGATGAGATAACGATGATGATGATGATGATGATTACGATGATGAGTGTGTATCATATTCGGAACGAATGTGGTACATTTTTCATCCGAATATGGTACAAGTTTGTACCATATTCGGTCAGGCATTTTACCCCAAAACTGCAGATACGTATATGGTACAATTAGACAGTTGTACCATATTCGGCCGAATATGGTACAAACTTGTACCATATTCGTTTTTGTACCAAATACGGTCCGACAAGGCTATACGAAAAAGTTGTCAGTGAGCATTTTAGTCTGGAAATGAAAACACATTTGCAGTCAAAAAAGTACACCACGAGTCTTGAATTCACGATATCAATAGCGATGATCACAAAAGTACTTTTCATCTCAAGTACAAGAGCCAATATCATGAACATTTCACAACAATATGCGTGTATATAGTTATCTTATGTTAACGATGACAAGATAGTAGGTCATGTTGATCTTGAGGTTAGCGTTAGATATTCAAAATATCTAGATACGAAAAATATGCTTTAAAGGAAGTCAGTTCCCAAAATGGTTTTTATATCAATACATTAGATATCACAGATGAAACGGCGTCGGGAAAATTAAACAATCTTGATTTTAGTTATATTTTGCTGCACAGGTGCGTCAATACGGTGTATTTTAAGAGAAAATAATGATATTTGGACATCAAACTTCTCGAACGAAGCGTAAGTAGATAAATGATTGTTGGACGGTTTTCCCTCAATAATATTTTTATCTCGACGTCTACGATCTTGAAACAAAAAAACAAACAAGAGAAGCACAAACACCGTAGAGCCGAAAGAGCGTATTCATTACAAAATATATATAAATACAACGTGGCTTACCGGGTGAAAACATCTGCTACACGCTCACAAAAAACACGCCAACGACGCAGTATTGAAAGTAAGTTCAAACGAATCTCACTTAAACCTGGTAAGCTCCCGCATACGCATGCCCCCCCCCCCCTCCCAACACACACACCTCCTGATATCGTTCTTTCGAAGTATCACGGAATTCATCGGGAATATTTCCATTTTGAAACCAAGATTAATCTAATGGAGCAAACACATGCGCCGGTCTATACGAAAACCGTAAGACAAAGACGTGAATCTACATCAATCCAATAGGACACTGAATAACAAAAAAACTATATGCGTTCTCGAAGGGAAAAAAATCAAAACAACTTAATAATATCAAATTTCGCGCACAAGTCAACCATGTTTCAAGAGACAATTACATTCCTTATGCATTTGACTCCATCCGACTGGCGGAGTTCACGAAGAGACAGTAGCGAGGCATCTTAGACAAACAATACACGTGCACATTAGGCCTTTACGAAGGTGCGCGAATACGTTTATCTTGTTTTTATAGTGTTTGCCAATTTCGCATGTTTATTCCGTTATACAGCGAGAAAATCAGAAAAGTGACAAAAATGTCAAAACTAAATTGGTTTTTAATTCTTTGTCAAATAAGAGTACGAACAGAAAAATGTCGTTGTCAAATTTAACTATAAATATCATACAATGAAACATAATTTTCACAAAATGTATTCGTGCTTCCACAAAATCTGATTTTGAGAAATCAGTACAATCATGCTGTAGAAAGCTGTTCAAGGCTTAACCCACCTGCCCTTTGCAAAGCATTTTGCAATCGAAAAAAAGTCAATAAAGCCATATTCTGTTCCATCACCTGAATGAATACTGATTCGGATACTCAGCGGAACGCCCAGATAATATCAAGTCACGAAACGTTTGACGTTTTGTAATAAAGCAATGGCTATCAGGGCTTTCTGTCGCACAATATCATTTCGCTTTATGTCGAGTAACACCCCACCATATACACGTCCGTAATTCTTTAAAACTGCTGTCAATGCCAACATACTTATTATTATTCTAAAAATGTGTTATTAAATGAATAATAACATCGTTAATAAGTAGCAATAGGGTAAACACACAAACATTTGCTTTCATTTACTAGTAAATTAAGATTGTGTATGCGTTGTCAGTACCAAAACACGAACATCACGATTTTGCTATAATTAACACTAAACTTAAAGATGTCAAGATTGCATGTATGTTACAACACAGACAGCTTTATCTAATTAAAATTAACAAACCATTTAACAACAGAAAGGTAAATAAGTTTAAAGGCTTATATTTTGCTATCATTTCGAACGAATATATCTAAACAAAATATATTGTTACGATATGAGAACGTAATTTGTTGCATTTTAAAAAATTCGAACATGCTCCATAAGCTGTCAAAGTATTGAACTACTTCGTCCAACACTGAACCCAGCGATAAAAGAGACATTATGTTTAAGAATTGAACAGATTTAGGAATGACCGTTTTTCCGGAGCTCAGTTGATTGACGTAAATTTTGAGTATTGTATTCGAAAGTGTATGTACATAAAAAGTGTTTTAATATAATAAAGTTTATACTATATATTGATTTTTTTAAATATTTGAATGCAAGTAGTTGTAATCATAAATGTATCATCGACAACAAAAATAGCACATCGAGAAAGATACAGTATTTTTTCATAAGCATCATAATGTTCAAACTCGAAAGTTGAAAGAAGTGCGCTCAGCATTTAATGTTCATTTTATATGTTGCCGTGCATGCATTTCTATCTGTTCGTTAAACAAATATTTGAAAAACTATAATTGTCTGGTATATGCATGTATTCGATTCTAAGCCTTAATTTGTGTGAAAACATTCCGAATTGGTTAACATAAATTCAATTATATTTGAATAGATATGTTCTCAATGATATAGCGCCAAAAACTGATACGAAGTGGTAGCTGGTCGATTGTGTTATCCATATCGTAAGCCATCAATCATATCAATGTTCTGATTCTGATGCGTTCAGGATAGGCTCGAGAGGCCACATGTGGCTGCAAAGAATCCAAAATGTTGGTTTTCGGACCTCAATATAGTATGTCAAGATTTGTCAAATTCACATTAATTTGCGGCTTTGACTAGATAATATGTAAATGAGATAAAATAGCATTAAAAAGTTTAATTTGAACACAGTTTTAAGCTCTACTAGCTTTTTTCACTAAGTTTATACTCACATGAACACAGACTAGACAGTATGTAGCATCTTCCGTCCGCTTAATAGTTATAAAATCATATTGAATGAAAACAATAATAATCAAATAAACAAACATAAAACTAAAAACGACAAGGCAGAATTTATATGAATTTATCAACTATAGAAATGTAAGATAAACCAGATTAGCTTGTTTCCAGCTCGAAATATCATTTAACAGTTTTAATATGCAGCAGCTTTTGATATCATCTTAACAAAATATTCATTCTTTAATTCCAAATGTGACACCACAGATGACTCTTGCCCGTATGGTGCAACTTAATCAGCTCTCTCTAATATTATTATCTCCTTTTAATGTCCAAACATACTGTACAAATTAGACCTCCGATCATATAGATCTAATTATTTTAGAATTACTTAAATTTTTATGCGATTGACATAAGCAGTTGATTTTAGACTGATTTATTACAATAAACTGATTAGACTGCGTATTAAGACTCGTGATTTATTTGAAACAAGAATGTAAGAAATATCAGGAAATACAACACCAACAAAATAAATAAAAATATAAAGCAGTCAAACAACTATTGGAAAGTCTGTTCTCGTATATCTATATAACTTTCAGAAGAAAAAATGCCGATGGGATTATATTAATTATTTCCCTTTTTATTATCTTCATGCTTAACTGCATTTTTCATGTTGATACGTTTTACTTGTCCTGTCAGCCATATATTTTGTTACCGATATGCAGTACAGCAAAGTGTGTGTGTGACTTAAACTTATGTCTTTACTTGTTTCGTCGTTCTCGTTTTCCATTTACTTTAGATGTAACCTTGTACCGGACCGCTATTGATAATGATTTGAAATGCATATCAAAGTCCTGACCTATCCCAAAGGTTCAATGTCTCTGACCACATGTGCTGTTGAGTTAATGTTATCGTACTTCAACCGTAATGAAATCTTACTGTAGGCAAAACGTTGATTTTAATTTAAATGTGTCTTTTTCCCAAATAAATATTGGTAGGCTTTATCTAGTATTTGTTAGATGTTTGTTTGAAATCCCACTTATTTGCGGGTACAAACAAAGCTAGTCCATTAAAAATCGTTTCAAAATCTCATACCATCTGCAATTAATTATAATAACTACTGACAGACTAAATGGTTCAGCATGTTTAGCAACAACGTTATAACGTAACAACGATTTAAATGTCTGATGAAAGTTTGCGACCAAGACATATCGCGCGTTATTTTATCACAGTAAAGACATAATATAAGCTTTCAACCTTTTGAACCATTCCTATTTAGTATTGATCACTGCACTGAAGTGTATCCCGACATGATGTTTGTTGTTGTAAGTCGCTGAAAGACATCCGTACAGAATAATATTTCCTTTAAGTCAAATTTAAGACAGTTTTTTTGTGATGATGCTTTAACACTAAGGAAAACATTTTGCGAAGTTAAGGTATCGTTAATTATTTTAAAATGAAAAACATCGTAATTAATGCTTTGTTTTATATTACACGAATTACCTGGGGACTATCAATTATTATTAAAATACGATAATAATATGAATGGGGATATATATCAAAGGCACTGTTCCTAAACATGGTATCGCGTTCAGATTGTGAAATAGATTTGTCCTTGACAAAAATAGCACGACGAGACCGATACAATGTTTGTCCAAAACCTTCCTTAAAACGAAACGTTGAAAGAAGTGTATTCAGTCTTAAATGTCTGTTTCTTAAATATGTATGTACACGCAGTTTGACACATTCGGTAATAATTGACGTTTTAAAATAGTGTACTGTTCTGGTATATTAATGTTTAAAAGTATGGAATCAAAATCTGAATATCGGTATACATATTACGAAACAAACTGAATTGGTTTTAATATATTTCAATAATAATTAAGCTTTTTTAATCCATTTGGTAAAAAAATGGCATGTTCTTGTATATTGATACTGATTCTTTCTTAATCTCAATCTTAATTTGTGTGTGAATTTAGACGATGCTGCTTCAGCGAAGCAGCTCGTCTAAGATATCATACAATGAAAAAATTCTTCACAATGGCGACCTATGTAAAAGACCGAGCCAGTCCGATTGAGTTAGCTAAAAATTCTCAATCGGCATACCTCGCTGATTATCATTGATAAACATAAAGGCAGCTTGGTTCCCGTCTTCTTTCAAATTTATCGAGAGGTTCGGGACAGGAACCAGACACGAAACTGCCAGGTGGATTTTCAAACGTTGTGACGCTGGGAAAACCCCAAATGTAGTTATTTTTAGATTTGATCGAGAATGTAAGCCGCCTCCCAGTTTCGCTGAATGGGTCAAGTTCCCCACGGGTACTACTTCCCCGTACCCCCAATTTTTTGTTCGTACCCAAAAATCTTCATACACAATTTATTTTCGTACCCAATTTTTATTTCATTCCCAAATTTTTTGGAGCATAATTGTTTCGTACCCAAAATTTAAGTACCCAATTTTGTTTTCATACCCAAATTTATTTTCGTACCAACATACACAATTGTGGTGATGTAGATTAACTTTAATTGATGCTTTTATATCCATCCTCTTCAAAAACATCGTCACACCAGTACTGTCAGTACTTTGATATAATATGCATTCGATTTAAGTAGATTGCTATCAAATTGGATAAAATTTGAATTCAAATACTGCACTAACTACAGCTAGGTATTATTTGCAGTGGTGATAGAGGAAATGTGTGTGGATAGATTGGTGCGGTTGAAAGAATGTCTTTTCCGAATTAAAAGAATGTCTTGCATTCCGCAAGCCATGTTTGTTATTTGTACGCAAGTGCGGTTAAACGTTAATTATGCCGCGTAGTATCGTCTAATAAATCAAAGCCTTTTTGTTTAACAATACTTTTTTTATAACCAGGGCTAAATAATGTAAGTTTAATTTGAACCTATTTATTTTGGAATGATAGCATTGAAAGCCGTAGGCTTATTGACACGTTCATTAAGTAAGTCAAAAAAAAGAAAAAAAAAGTTTAACTATTATGGTGTTTTTTTCACTTGCAAGTTGCATATTCATCGCATGAAATGTGTGTTAGCATTTGCGCAGTCAGGTCAGAGGCGATGCTGTTCGCTATAAAATCACTCAATATGTTATGAAATCATTATGTATCTCCTGACCAGACTGAGAGATGCGCAGGCTGAGTAGGCTATATATATGATGGGCGCATATGGAAAAAGACCAATTTTCGCATGACGAGGGTCATTAAAAATCTCATTGCGAATTGTAAATGGCACATTTGAGCACAATGCTTTTTGATACAAAATTGAATTCAAAATGGAAAACTTGTCAATAATGGAAGCCTATCCAGACGTTCAGGAACTATTTCAAGACGTGCTGACCAAGTACGGCAAAAATTGTGGTTGGATATTTCAACGATATCCTCTTATCGTGGCAATGCTATTTCGGTAATGATTGTTTTGTCATCTTGAAAGAAAAACTGAAATTCTGCGAGATGTATTTTAACGGGTAATTGTTACCGGGCCACAATTTGTGTCGTTTGAACATACAGAGAGTACCGGTAGTCCGGAATTCCTTACACTGAACAGTGCTACATCCTTTGCACTGAGCACAGACACGGTGATGCAGCCAAAGTTCAGTGGTTGTATTTCGAATCAGCCTATGAAATCTTCGAAAATATTCATGCGTGTCTGTTGGCGTTATGAAAAAGTTAGTAATATGAAAAGCTGAGTAAAACAGCTATGCCGGAAAAGCGCACTAGTGCTCTATACCTATGTTTAAGTCAGAGTTGTTGACAATGTGTGAACTGCTCGGGTAACAAGTAATGCATAAACAACAATGTACGGGTCAACAGGGCTGTCTTTATGACTACATAATTCGTGAGTAAAACGTATCGTTCGCAGATTTATTTTTTATTTATTTTAATCAATTATCTTATTGTTTATTTTGAATTTGTATATGGTGTCAAAATTCAGAAGTTTTGTACAGGGAATTTTTTATCATGAAATTATATTCTTAGTGAGATAGGTATGCGCTATTCCAACAATACTCATTTAATATGATGGTGATTGCAAATTGTCTTTATATATTTAGTTCTATTTTTTCATCACACTTTATATGCTTTCAGAACGTCCACAAAGAGCCACGTTGTTGTTATTTTGTCTAAGTTATCTCTATAAAATAAATAGGATGACAAAAGTTGCACACAAAGCTCGAACGGAGCGTTATGACACACTCTTAATAAATTTGAATGGCGTGTGTTCATTGCAAACTTGCGATTAATTTTGAAAAAAGGAATTGCATCTAAAATTTTGCAATAGCGAACAGCTTCAGTGCCTTCAGCGCTTTGATTATTTTAGGTAGACATTAATTGACACAGGCCTGATAGTAACCTCATGAATTTAGAAAAGCCGTATCGCTAGTAACAACAGCGATCTCCGGTTATCCATAGCAGAAGCCAAATAAAATAATACAAGGTTAAAATTCTGAAAGCAAATGAATGAAAGACTCGTTTGTCTTGTTCATTTACTACAATATCACGTTTAAGAAACAATGACTGAGATTGAACATCGTCATATTTGTAATTTGAGCACAATATAGAAATAAACGTATAGTGCAATACAAAACCGTTCTGTATTTACGCGTTATATTAAAGGGACCTTTTCACAAATTTTGGCATGTATTGAAGTTTGACATTAAAGTTTACTAAATGTAAACATAAGGATCTTAAAAGTTCCAGAAAATAGAATAAAATTAAAGAAAGGAGAAAGTAGCCCTCAACTGGGCTCGAACCACTGACCCCTGAGTAAACTTCTATCGCTTAGAACACTCGCCCATCCGTGCCCATACATGATTGATGCATTTTATACTTTATATAAGCAATCCTCGTAGTATCACAAAATATAACGACAACATCTGCCAGGGGTCGTATTCCAGAAGCATCTTAAGTTAAATTTTATTCTTATCCTTAAATTGGGAAATTTTCTTAAGTGTTTCATTTCATATTGCAATAGATTGGCATCAATATTTACATTTAAATAACATCATTATGCCAATGTTATTTTAGGAATACCGAAAATACAGGTGTTTCCTTATTTTGTACAGGAATACAAAACATTGTAATTTTTAACTTAAGTGAAAATATTTAAGAAATGACTTAAGATGTTTCTGGAATACGACCCCAGAGCTCTTCAAATTTTTCAATCGTTTCGCGTTGTAATGCTTGATAATGTTCAGGTTTTTAAATCGTCAAAATATGCATATAATGGACATTTCATAGCATTGTAAATGTTCAGTATAACTGTTGCTCACGATTATCATAACTACAACGAAAATTAGCGAATCTAAAGCATTTTTTTTTTATTTTGTCAATTTACCGAAACGTGAAAAGGCCCCCTTAAAAGATTGTTGCTCGACGAACTGAGCAGGTTCTTGGATATTCTAAGCTTTAATGTTTACGTTGTATAAGTGCGTTTGTTAATGATATTTCCAGATAGGTTAGCTTAATTTTATTTTGATCAATGTTCAACTTTTGAAGTAAACTTATTTACATATAACACCCGTCTCGTATTCTTTTGATTCGATACTGCCTGATAGTTGTTCTTCGTTTACCATGAAAATCACTAACCGAGGACAGACGGGTTCAATTCCCACTGTGGGAGCGTTCTCCTAATAAGACACCAAGTACACGTTCTATCCACAGAAAACGGACTCGAGATCGTTTCATATAAGTAGTAAGTACTTAACGTACTATCGAGCTGAAATAAATAGGTTTAAACTAAAGAACTTAAACATATTAGAAATTCATATGGCGCCATTTTAATAAGACAATCAACAAAATAACGGAGTTACGCTGCGCGAGGCTCCTTCATCATTACTGACATAAATACAAAAATTCCTAACCACCGTACACAACTGAGGATGTGATTCAACCACGTACCTGTGAAACGTCTGTTTCTGGTAGCGGGAAAAGCCATGACGTTGATGCCGACGCCAATAGTAGTGTGGCACAAACCCATATTAATCCCGTGAAGTAATGTGTTAGCAACATCGCAGATGGTGTTACTTGAAAATGCAGATTCTGTTAATTAGTCATAATTGTAGTATGTATATATTTAATAAGAAGGCATACTAAACATTTGTCTCTCATGAATATAATAGATCAAAATACTTTGTCGATGCTATTCTTCTTTTAAAACAAAAGCCAGATCAGATCTTTCAAATAAATCGTGGTGAATGGTGTTGATAACTTACGAAAACGCGCATTCAGAAAATAAATCTAACGCAAAAGTAGGAAAAACTATTGACTTACGTTTAACCCGCACTGATCTATGGGCAGAATATTCAAGTGTACGAAACTAAAATAACCTAATGTATGAGCAACAAGACAATATGACCTATTATTTATACACGTATTGATGGATCAAGATCCTAAATGGACTCTGGGGCGTTCAGCGGCTTATTTGCGAGTTGTTTCGGATGTTTTGGGGATATGTGTGTTCGATAATCGTACTTGCTTGGAATGCGGTTAAAAATGAATACAAGAACTTTCATATTAAAAAGTGTTTCCCCATACAAACAAATTATCCAATCAGAATGCAGCATTCATATGAATGTGACAGAAGTTGTAATTATTTAATTATGGATTTTGGATAACAATTAGGAAGGGGGTTTATTCCGCCTGTCTGAAAACTTGAAGGGGAATAGTTCCGCTATGGAAGGGGGTTTCTTCCGTGTATGCAAAATGTGAAAGGCGGTTTCTATGCCGTTTTTAGGGAAGGGTGTTTCTTCCGAAGGGGTTTATTCCGGTAATCTCTTTGTTCTGTTTTATATCAAATGATCCATGTTCTTCTGGATCAAACGTTTGTTTCTGATTTTCGATTTAAAAATACGTGGATTAAAGAGACCTATTCACAGCTTGTACGAATGACTACTTTGGAACGGTTGTTCAGAGAGACAAACGCGTAAATAGCACTGTCATTAAGGAATACTGACGCAAAACAAAATTGGCACAAGACTATCAACGAAACTGATGCATTCTCCCCGATATTGTGCTTTGTAAATGTAGGAATTAATGGTTTGGAAACAAATCAGCATTCAAGAAGCAAAAACTCAGTGAAAATTCAATCGGAAGGCACAACGTATGCTTGTC
The DNA here is from genome assembly GCF_020536995.1 of Dreissena polymorpha. NCBI lineage: Eukaryota > Metazoa > Mollusca > Bivalvia > Myida > Dreissenidae > Dreissena > Dreissena polymorpha. The sequence continues at coordinate 56,464,943 of NC_068361.1, forward strand.
ATATACACAAATCAAAGCGCTGAATGCACTGGGGTTGTTCGCTGTTGTATAATCGTAGACGCAACTGAGTTTTTAAAATAATGTTATAGCTTTTTATATCGCAAGTTTGAAATGAACACAGCTCATTTGAATTTATAAAGAGTGTGTCTTAAAGCACAGGTCGAAATGTGTTGTTTTTTTTCAGAATCATTAATCAAAAAGATAAGTTAAACTTCGTGTTTGGAAAACAGGGCTTAATGCATATGCATTAATTTTCATCCCAGTACGAGAGACTGTCTTTAAACGAAACATACCATTCAATCAGAAAGTGTCGTCCTTGAATAGCTTGTGCGCATTGCACAGGCTAATCAGTGTGCACAGTCTAATTTTATTTGACATGCATTAAGCCCCGTTTTCCCTGAAAGCAGCCAATATGTACCGATTTCAATAATAAACACTAGACTGGCCAGTGTCGTCCTACAAGCTGTTAAACACTATTGATTAAATACACAGACTGCAGTAGTAGAGCAGACGCTCCTTGCATTCGTCGTCTGCATAATGTTACTGCATGAAGTGAAGACAGGCAGTGGTTATCGTTCCTAGCGTAACAACCAGCAGTTATCGTTCCTAGCGTAGCTGAAATCAGACTGACTTGAAAAACTGCCTCTCTACATTAGTGTGACATAACGCTCACAACTTATAATTTTTTCTTTGTTTTAAGTAAAATATGTACTATTTTATTTCAATGTAGAGTATGACCTAGCTGCATTCCAAAATACTACTAGACATGGGAAAACGATATACACCATTTAAAAAATTATGTAAGTTGGCACTGAAAAAATCACTTATAGAAATGTGTTGTTTTCAAAGAAATAGCAAACCGTTTCTTAAATACATTTTGTGTTATTGATAATGCATACATACGGCAAAATCTATACGACACCACTACAACAAAGTTTATGCTGTTTTTTTCTGCAAACATATATACCTTAAATTTGATGCCAAACTAAGCCATTCAAAGTATTTAATAAATTATATGCATCAATCGTGCAACCAAACGTGCTCATAATGCACAAACAGCATATGCAACCTTTAGGGAAACGGCATTCAAAGTTTCATTGAATTCGGATCATAAGATATTGTTACCCGGCACATAAAATTCACTGGAAAATGTCATATTATGTATCAACTAACAATAACCCCTTTAAGAATTATTGGAACAAGCTGAAAATAAACGCATGTCCATCCCTATTTGATAATGCAGATGAAATGTCATACAATACGAATTAATCATATCCGATATCAAACTTGTGTGTTTTAATAGAGTGCTTATATGTTTGTTTATTCAAATGCAGAGCAATAGTTCCAGAGAAAAGCGAAAACGAAAAAAAACTATAAAACGGCATAATATTAATTAATTATTGTTTGTAAAATCATAAACTGATTAACGTTTGCGTGCAAAATGTCCAATTCAACTTAAGATATATAACTATAAAACAACTGTATAGGTCGCCCTGGCAAAGAGGATATGGTGTTCACCTTGCGAACGGGAGGTCATGGACTCGATCCCCATCGTGGGAGCGTTCTTCACATCCCGTGAGTTTTCATACACCAAATCGATACATTTAGGACAGAGCAAGCTTGCATTGACACTAAGCATGCTTAGCTTTATTTGCATTTCAGGCCATTTAAGTCAAGGTCAATGTCAATGCTACTCGAGTAGATAAACATTTTTTCTATTAAACTTTTAGTTAGAATATAGTTATTTTGCTGAAGGTATTGTGTATGGGTAATTTCCAGGTAGATCTTATGATTTCATCTGGGTCCAATCGGGATACGGGCACTTCTAATCTAGGAAAGGGTTTTCTTAATGAATTGCGTAATGATAAAGACCTATCGTGACATTGTATTCGAGCTAGTCGTGGAAAAAGTCTCTGTTCCTAAAAATTGAAAAAATGGTGTTCACTCAATAGCTTGAGTTTAGAGCAGGTATTGCGCTGACATTTACGTGCATGTTTCATAAATGCAGACCAGGCGTATGATTGAATGTTGGAACAGTAAGGTCAATGTCAAAACGGTCTCCGCTTGATATTTTGACTTCCTTCGTTTGCACTTAAATAAGTTAAGTCTATTGAACTTCAAGAATGAAAACCAATTTGCGCAACGTGGTCGCCTTTCATGTTTTGCTTTTAAACAGTTCCGGTTTGAGTTTACCGTACACCTATTTCTTTAACAACAACAGATATTGATCTTAAATTAGTTTGGCAGTTTTGAACCTGTTTGATTTCAATTGAATAGTTTGTTTATTGTTATATTGAATAATTCACGTAAAATAGTTGGTGCACATGATATTTAACGTAAATAACAGCTTCCTCTAATAGCGACTATGGTTTTTAACCCTCATTAAGAAACAAGTGGCTGACAAATTAAAACATCAAAATATACAAACGTCGAACATTAAAATTATCTATGTTGTGTATATTCTTGAAAAGCAAAAGATAAAAATAGTTAAGTATTTTCACTTTCAATATCTACCTCGTTTTAAACAAACGAATATGAAATATCAATGCTGAGTGTTTGAATTTCAGATATTGAACACACCAGAGACGTAGATGATATCTTCTTCTCTGAACAAACTTATCTGATTCCATATACAACTATGATAAACTTCTTTCAATTGTGATAGGCATGTTGTTAATAATTTGTGAACGAATGCAAATTTGGAACGAATTGGTAAAATTTTGTCAGTTCTTTATTTTCACCTAACCTAAGAGAATTACCAAGTCGTTATACTTCAATTGTGCACAAATATGTATAAATAAGTGCAGATGGGGGTATGTTATTATAAAGCCATCGTGAAACTCACCATGTGTTAACATGGTACCTACAGAGATAAGAAAGGATGAACAACCCTTAAATTCGAAATGATATTTTTGAAAAAAAAAATTATTGACAGAGGAGTTTCATTTGTATATTTCTCGTTTTGCCTAAACTCAATTTATTTGTAATAAACTCGTGCACAGCAGCGTTATACTTTAAATTACCTATAATAATTATAACAGCGAGTAAAAGGCGTTGAATAAAACAGTTTGCAGGCTGCGGGTTTAGAACCCTGGACCGCTAATACCGATTATCTTGGTTCTTTTGTTCTCTATTTATAGCATATAATATACACATTTATTAAAACAACATTTTTTAAATTATTTCTTGTTTATATTAAACTTAACATTACTGATATCAAAAATCGCGTACGTAAGGTACCATTTAAAATGCATGTAAGCACAAGACGTTCACACAATGAACTATATATACATGGGGAAGCGATACATTATTGATTTATTATTAACTTTTACACAATCAAATCGAACTTAATGGAACCGTCAACCACGAATGACTAAAAATAAAAGTTATAAAATACCGTATTTTTTGCAATTATTGGTTTTTATTGATTAAAATATCACGACTGGTATACTACATTACTTGAAAAAAAGTTTTATAGTTTACATAATTTTAGTTTATTTGGTAATACATTTTACTGAATACAGGTACCTGGTAACCACCAGTTAACTATAAATAACGCAAGAAGTAGATTGATCATCATCGTCACGTGGTAAACCCAGGAATGCAAATTGTGCATGCGTAGTTAATTGTATATATTTTATATATAAAATGATCAATCTACTTGCGTTATTTATAGTGTGTATATCGTTATGTTACCTATTTTCGCGATGTACTTTTGATTTCACATCGCGAAATTTTATTACCGAATAAACCGAAAATATGAACTTTTTTCAAGTAATGTAATATACCAGTCGTGGTATTTAAATCAATATAAACTAATAATTGTAAAAAATACGGTATTTTAAAACTTTTCTTGTTTCGTCATTCGTGGTTGACGGTCCCTTTAAAATTAATAATTCCGCAATGCCATTTTTATACTTGAACTTCATATACCGTGTTGACACTCTCCCAAATATGCACATTATTTATATTTAACAACATTTTTAAGGAATTTTAACTGAACAATATACCGCCTATCGGAATGTAAAGCATCAAAACACGTATTTGAAGTAAAAAATAACGTAAGTTTTGAAAAAGATAAACCGTAAGTTTAAATAAGAGGGAATCTTATTTGCCACGTTTTGAATCGAAAACTCTTAAAATAATAAGAACATTATTTTCTAGAATAGTGTATTAGTTACGTGCGGTTAAAGAAATTGAAACATCATTACGTTTTTATAAGGACGCTTACTTAGTAATTGAGATTATCTTAACAAAATTGAGTTGTTCCGAATGTATGTTCTTACTTCTATTGCATAAATAATTATTTAATTCTTCGGTCTGGTTAAACGATAAATCATATATATACTGTATACAATTTTAATTATATTACACGAATCTTATTTGTAACGTTTTGAATCGAAAACTCTTAAAAGCATAAGAAAATGAGTTAGACTTTGAATAGTGTATTAGTAGAGTGTCGTTTATGACATTGAAACATCATTGCTTTTTTATAAGGGCGCTTACTCAGTATTGAGAGAATGTTAACAAACTCGAGTTGTTCCGAATTCATGTTCTTATTTCAATTGCCCAAATACTAATGTTGTTATTCGGTCTGGTAAAACAATTAGTGATAATAACTTTAAGATTATAGGTAATTGATAGCAGTGGAAATCTAAATAGAGTTATCATTGAAAGAACTGCATTCACATACATAGTATAGAAAGAGTGTGCACATAAAGAGTTTACACAGTTACAATATCATTTGCGGTTATTTGACACATAAGGTATACACATTCCCACATACAACTTACGAATTATGCGTATGATACCTTAATTGACGTAAACTGTAGTTGTGGTAATTCAGTTGTTGTTGTTTTTCGTCAGTAACAGTCGCCTTTTTTAAGGTCTCATCCCATTAAAATAATAATTTTAAATAATGAAGTTGCACATTAAAACTGATCTTGTAATAGCATGTTTTTCTTCAACTGGAAACATTCATCCATCAACTCTTTCGGAGCCATACAAGATACAACTTACCCTATCTCCACCAGCTTTCCAAAATGGAACGGGTCTTAACCATAAGTGTTGAAATAGCCTGGGTACTTTCATACCAAACACAATCAAATAATATGTAGTCATGCTTATAACAAAATATAAATAGTGATGTTTGGAGCAGTGATAATTCGGAACAGAGTGAATAAAAGTACAAGTATACGCATGCTACTTTAGATAAACATGTTTCCACGTAAATACGAAATTAACTGAATGATTAATACTAGATACCTACACGTTTACATGCATATATAGATAACATTTGCAATTAGCTTTGATACAATACAATGAATAATACAAATACTTAATATCACTGTGACAATATCAGGTTTCGTTTGGGCCTTAGCATACGATGCAGGGTGAAATATTCGAGTCTCAATGTCTCACACGCAATATCCGGTTGCCTACCGTGCAAGAAGTTATATCGAGAAATACCAATTTCCTGTTCTGCCAATCATACAGAATACAGTTGTGAATCGATATAAAACGAGGCCATCGATGAAGGTCTACCTGTGTCAAAACTGGTTGGCCTTTCATCGCTTTGGGTAGCATTGTAATACAAGTAAAGACTTCACTGTTATCTTTGCATTATAAGGTCATTCAAAGTTTTAGTTGTTATGTTATAGTATATTTAATATGATGTTTAAATTGCCATATTTGTCTTAATTTTTTCCACGAGACGACATCGGTAACTAGCCCCGATAAGTCGGTGAATGTCATGCGAGCAAGTTTTGCTATCTGTCTGCTACACTCACTGAGCAAGTTTTGCTATCTGTCTGCTACACTCACTGTGCAAGTTGTGCTATCTGTCTGCTACACTCACTGTGCAAGTTTTGCTATCTGTCTGCTACACTCACTGTGCAAGTTGTGCTATCTGTCTGCTACACTCACTGTGCAAGTTGTGCTATCTGTCTGCTACACTCACTGTGCAAGTGTTGCTATCTGTCTGCTACACTCACTGTGCAAGTTGTGCTATCTGTCTGTTACACTCAATTTGCAAGTTTTGCTATCTGTCTGCTACACTCACTGTGCAAGTTGTGCTATCTGTCTGCTACACTCACTGTGCAAGTTGTGCTATCTATCTGCTACACTCACTGTGCAAGTTTTGCTATCTGTCTGCTACACTCACTGTGCAAGTTTTGCTATCTGTCTGCTACACTCACTGTGCAAGTTTTTCTATCTGTCTGCTACACTCACTGAGCAAGTTTTGCTATCTGTCTGCTACACTCACTGTGCAAGTTGTGCTATCTGTCTGTTACACTCACTGTGCAAGTTTTGCTATCTGTCTGCTACACTCACTGTGCAGGCTGTGCTATCTGTCTGCTACACTCACTGTGCAAGTTGTGCTATCTCTCTGCTACACTCAATGTGCAAGTTTTGCTATCTGTCAGCTACACTCACTGTGCAAGTTGTGCTATCTGTCTGCTACACTCACTGTGCAAGTTTTGCTATCTGTCTGCTACACTCACTGTGCAAGTTGTGCTATCCGTCTGCTACACTCACTGTGCAAGTTGTGCTATCTGTCTGCTACACTCACTGTGCAAGTTTTGCTATCTGTCTGCTACACTCACTGTGTAAGTTTTGCTATCTGTCTGCTACACTCACTGTGCTAGTTTTGCTATCTGTCTGCTACACTCACTGTGCAAGTTTTGCTATCTGTCTGCTACACTCACTGTGCAAGTTTTGCTATCTGTCTGCTACACTCACTGTGCAAGTTTTGCTATCTGTCTGCTACACTCACTGTGCAAGTTTTGCTATCTGTCTGCTACACTCACTGTGCAAGTTTTGCTATCTGTCTGCTACACTCACTGTGCAAGTTGTGCTATCTGTCTGCTACACTCACTGTGCAAGTTTTGCTATCTGTCTGCTACACTCACTGTGCAAGTTTGCTGATTAACACAGGAATTCAATACATATCACCAATCTTATCCAATAGTCTTTGCATCTGCTGTCTATGTCCAAAAACCAGAACATATAGTACATTGTTTTAGTTCGGCTATCAAAGACACTTGCGGATATGTTATTTTATGCAATATATGTTGCATATTGCCCAATGGTAATGATACATTTTTAACGGATTAACAGATTTTCTTTCGGCTTTATGAGCGGGGAGTAAAATTATGGTTTATTCACCCAACGCTAATTTGTTTGAACAGACCGTTTAAAGCGATAGCTTTTGATGGAAGTTTTTATAAATACATTTTGTTCTTCAACGCAAATTTATTTCAATGAAAATTATCAACACATTAAGATTTACAATGAAGTTAATTCCAATACAAATTATTCATTGTGTAAGAATTGCAGGAAATTTGTATTAATTTATGGTTTGAAGACGCTTGAAACGAGAGAAGTACATACAATGTACTACAAAATAACGATGCCGATTTACTCCACCTGTGTAATCAAATGGTAAGCAAAACAACTATTTTCAAATGGAATTCAACGCTTCGTTTATGTTGATTGGTATAATGACCGAGCGATTTCTGTAGTTTCATTGTCGTAGCACATTATAGATTACCTTACGCTGTTTGACAAGGTGATTTTCTAGACGCTAGGCATAAATGGGTTAAGTCAGTCAGACAGCGATGACGGTTGTCGAGAAAAGCGAGTCAATTTATAGTTGGGTCATCATACTCCATTAATGTTAGATGTTTGTTTTAAATAACGCTTATCTGCGGGCTTTAAAGGGGCATTTTCACAGACTTTGTCATATTTTGAAGTTTGTCATTAAATGCTTTATATTGTTATTGGATCTTAAAAGCTCCAGTAAAAAAATCAAGAATAAAATTAAAAAAAGGAAAAAAAAGTAGCCGGTACCAGGGCTCGAACCAGTGACCCCGGGAGTCCTGGAGTAAGTCTGAAGTAAAACCGCATAAGCCCTCTCGGCTATCCGCCGGATACATACGGTTTAAGTATTTTATACCTTATATAAGCAATCTTCGTAGTTTCGTAAAGTTAAACGACAACAACAGAACTCTCCAAATTATTCAATCGTTTCGCGTTGCAACGCTTTATAATTTTTAGGTTTTCAAATCGTCAAAAGATACATATAATGGCTATATTGGACTATGGTAAATGTTCAGTAATACTTTTTCCTCACAAATATCATAACTAAAACGAAAATTTGTGAATCTGAAACAACTTTTTTCAATTTTGTCAATTTTCCAAACCGTGAAAAGATCCCTTTAAAAAGCTAGTCCATTTAAAATCGTTTCAAAATCTCACCCGATCTGCTTTTTACTTATAATAACCATTGGTAGACGAAATGGATCAGAATTTTTGGCGCCAACGTATAAAATGGGCATTCAAAAATGTGAATATCCGTATAACACCTAGAAGGTCCTTGTCATGTGACTTTGCACATATTATATTGTCCATTAAACCTCGTAGTTAAGTCATTACACTAAATGTTACTGTATACAGGTTATATCACATCAGGTGTTGACTACGGTTTCAACGATTTCCAAGCAAGACTTGTGTCCGACGAAGCCTGTCGGGCTAAGCAGGTGTGGTTTGTCGTCGGCAGATCGGCTGTCGGGAGGTCACCCCCACAGGCGTCGCTTCGTCGGCACCGACACAAGTACCTCTCGAAATAGGTCCCGCCCGCGTTCAACGACACTATTTTACATACGTCGGCAGATTTCCTTGTACACCACGCCTGAATAAAAACGACACCAAAATCTCACCGATAACTTTTGAAAACAAACGTTGTTATAATGAGATAAAACACAACATATGCATGGTAACATTTACAAAATACACGCATCACTGACAGAAGAAGTAACTTGTGGATACAGCTGTTGCCAACGTTACAAATTTGCAGACAAACAAGTAAAGTCTACATACATGTAAAATACAAAGTTTATCGTTCTATCCGACCCCTCATGTTAAAGTTGTTATAAGCAACAGATTTTCATTGCTTAGGAATTTCTGCCATTAATGTAATTCATAAATTTGATTCAATGTGTAGCATAGCTTCTTCATCACCAGGGCGATGTATTAAAAAGACCTTTTCACAGATTTTGGCATGTATTGAAGTTTTTCAATAAATACTTAATATTGATCAATGTAAACATTTGATCTAAAAAGCTCCAGTAAACAATAAGTATAACATTAAAGAAAGAAAATGGGCTCGTACCACTGACCCCTGGAGTAAAAGTCTAACGCTAAGACCACTCGGCCATCCGTACTCATAGAATGAGTGATGTATTTTATATTTTATATAAGCAATCTTCGAAGCGTCACAAAATATAACGACAACAACAGAACTATCAAAATTATTCAATCGTTTCGCGTTGCAACGCTTTATAATATTCAGGTTTTAAAAACTATATTTTTTAAGCATGATGAATGGTCAGTACTGCTGTTTCCTCACAGAAATATCATAACTACAACGAATATTTGAGAATCTGAAACTTTTTTTTATTTTGTAAATTTATCAAAACGTGAAAAGGTCCCTTTAATGGCTCCGGGTGTAAACTGTTTATCAATACTGGGTCAGTACTGTGAATCTGTACTCCACTGACTACTATTTTAATACGGAGCTTGTTCGGCACACTTTTATGTAAGCTTAGATATAAATACTCAAATGCACTTCTAACGGAACTCTTTCATTTGTGTTAATTCACAAACCGGCCATAAATATCAACTAGAAATTTCGCATATTGTTGTTAAAGAACATTTTCAATGAAGTTACATTTAAACCATCCGTCTATGACGAATTGACTCGGTGAGACCACGTGCGGCTAAGATTGCTTCACGCTGCAAGAGCGTAAGTAAGTACGATATCAAAATTCACCTTCGTTTGAACACTATATTTTGTTTTTGTATTTGATTTAAAAAAAAACGTGTGTGTTTGCAATTAGACAGTTGCATACCCGTCGATCGTGAAAGCAGTTATATAGGTGAAAACAAGCTCGTTCATGTGCAACACATGTTTTGCACAAGTTACACAAGTGATATCGCATTGTGATAATTGGGAATTATATGTTCGTTTACTTTGTTTATCAAGAATGATTAATTACTGTGTTTTCAACGCAACATTCTTTCGAAAGGTTGTCAATTTTTATCATACATCAGAATACTTTAGATTTCCCCCATAGATACCATGTAATGGTTCTAGTCCCAGGTAACGAACTCGAGAGCGTTTCAAATAAGCTTAAGGCTTTCTATGCAATCGAGCTAAAATGAATAGGTTTACAAACGCCGACATATACCTGACCACACCCATATTGCGTGTAAAAGTAAGCTCCCTTCTCCCAGGACGCTTGAGCAACCAATGGGCGGGCACATCGGCACGACATTGGTGTGGCCAGCTCGAATGATAGCGGGCCTTGACCTTTCGTTGTAAGCACGGGATATCCAAAGGCGCATGGTTTCTGATTGGACGCCAGTTCACAGAACTCTATTTTTGCCTCCAAGTGGAATCCTCCTGTAAGCACTGTCGGACCGTATTTGGTACAAAAACGAATATGGTACATTTGTACCATATTCGGCCGAATATGGTACAAATGTACCATACTCGGACCGAAGATGGTACAATTTTCGACCGAATATGGTACAAACATTGTACCATATTCGGTTGGAATAAGTTTTTCTATGCTCGCCAAAACGTATTTGGTACATACCAAAAAAACTCATAAAAATGAAAATGGCCTACGTATATGGTACATAAATTATGTATTTCTTAATAAATGAAATAGTCTGCCGATGTGTAAACTTTTTTTCAAACTCAAATACATTGTATTAACCTAATATTGGAAGTGACAAAAGTATCATCATCATCATCATCATCATCATCATCATCATCATCATCATCATCATCATCATCATCATCATCGTCGTCGTCGTCGTCGTCGTCGTCGTAACTAGCAGTAACAGAAACAGCTAACCTAACCACACTTTACATGGATTTTGCTGGTTGTGTAACTGTTTCGCCGGCTAGCTCAGTCGGTTGCGCGTCAGATTGGCACGCAGGGTTCGATTCCCGGGCGGGCCAGATACTTTCGTGGAGATCATTAATAGCAATTTTCAAATTTTTAAAACTTTTTTTTTCGAAAGTGTATTTTCACCAAAATCCGATTTAAGAGATTTTGAGCTCTTTTAAATGAATATATCTCTCCAAAAATAAGGATGTTTGACTGGCTGCTTTAGACAGGTGTGACTGTATTCCTAAACATTACTTTGTAAAGTTGATTTGTCGTTCCGACGTCATATTGCTGAGAAGCCGACAAAGCTTTGAAGTTTCCGATTTTTTCTTTGATAACGTGCCGCTTTAAAAAGGCGGGAATTTTGCACACGAGTCTTACTCAGAAGTCAGTAACCATATTTGACTTGGCGGTCGGCAAGAAAAGTTGTGATTTTCGACTAGAAAGAATTGAAATCCAAACTTTCTTCAAACTTCAAAAGAATTCTTGACAGTAAGTACTGTACATAATTTTAATTTTCAGTTGTCTTAATATGCATTGATGTTTTAACATGCATTGATTTTTATGTTTTATGCCCCCCCCCCCTCAGAGTGCATTTGCAGTTGTCCGTCCGTCTATCCAATTGTCCGTGGCATTCCTTCCGGGTGCGTAACTCCTAAACTGCTAAAATATTTAAGCTACAGTCATTTTTTCGAAAGTGTATTTTCCACCAAAATCAGATCGAGCTCCTGTAATCTGTAGATTTGAACATTTTAAATTTTATGGAGTTTATAGGTCTTTGACCTTCGAACCCTGCCTAGTCGTGACTTCTGGTGAGCGACCTAGGCCCCCAGGGCCCCTTCTTTATATCCCTTCCATCCACGTAGCATTGGTTTCTACAGACCGTTTGTCCGTTGACCGCCATAAGTTTGCCCGCTATTTTTCCCCTGAATTTGAATTCGGTTGGATTTCAATGAAACTTTACATGAAGTACTTGCTACTTTCATTGCGCATATTGCCCGGAAGTTCGGATTGTAAATTTTAGCGGAGCTATCAGACGAGTGATTTTAGCTCAGCTCATGTCGTGAGACATTCGTTTTCGACACGCGGTGTTCAATACAAGCTCTATTAACTAATGAAGTATAAATGTATAATAACTTATTATATTATTTCAGATGAAGGAAGCAATTAGGAGAAAAAGGAAGCAATTAGGGTGCTTGCCCAGGTCGAAGTACGACATTATTGTCAGATGTTTAAACGGATCGTTCGATGTCCCTGTGAAGAAACGGACACCTGAAGAGAATAATTGTTTGGCCATGATTAGAAAACGTAAGGACTTCGAGCTTGGTGACCGGGGTTCTTTATTGTGTGGCGGAAAGCAAGTCCTTGTGAAAGAAGATCTTCCTAGATTTGTTGAGAAGATGTTCATGGAAAACAAAGGATGTGGAGCAAGGGTTATTTACAACAAACTGAAAGTAAATTACACGGGGTTCTCGGAACAAGCTATCCTTGAAATACTGTACAATAGCAAGTATTACCATGAGAAGTATCCGAGATTTACAAACAAGCCAAAGCCAAAGACAATTACAGAAGAGGAACCAGGCAAAAGATGGCAGACTGACATAATTAACATGAAAAATCAAAGTGTTAGCTACAAGGGGTCCACATACAGTTATATTCTACAAGTCGTGGACGTTTATTCTAGGTACGTTATGCCAAAACCCCTGAAAACGAAGAGTTCGCGTGAAGTTGCAAAGGCATTAGAGGACGTGTTGATGGTTAACCTTGCCCCTGACATCATCCAATGTGACAACGGACTGGAATTTAAAGGCCCTAGTATGAAACTTTTGTTGAACAAGTACAACATCAAAATGATCAATAGTAGGCCGTATCATCCTCAATCACAGGGCAAGTGTGAAAGGTCAAACAGTGTTATAAAGGCCAAGATTCTATTTGCAACAAAAAGTAAACGTGGATTTAACTGGGTCGAAGGGCTTCAAGATTTAGCCTATGCCATAAACACAAGTTTCAAACGAGTTCTTGGGGGTCTCACGCCCTTTGAAGCCTACTACGGAAGAAGTCATGTTTTTACCAAAGAACGTCATAGTTCTCGTGAAATAAAGAAAACCATACGGCGAGCAAATAAAAAGGCTTACAGGTCGCTGTTGAAAAACGCAACTTCCCCAAGCAAGTACAAAGTAGGAGAGACAGTATTAATTCGCTATCCCTTTCGAAAATCCAGGGTGCCAACCAAAAGATATGTTATCGAAGGCAAGGTAGAAAAAGTAAAACGAAATGGTGTTTATATCGTGTCATTTCAAGTACCGAACAAACCCGAACTTGGATTCGTAAGCAAATCGGTTGGGGTCGAAAACATGACTAGCCTAACTGTTGCGTTAGAGAAACAACGAAAAATTAAAAAACATTCATTAAAACAGAACCGCTCAGAGAAACAAAATCACAGAACTAAGTACTATCATGTTTTAACACACCATGAAAATCTGCAGTTGTTGGATGGGGTGAATATTGCCATGGACCCAAATCCGGATGGAAATTGTCAATTTGCTGCTATATCGCATCAACTTGGTAAAATTGGTATATACAAAGACGTAGATGCTTTACGTAAGGAAGCAGTCCATCACATTGTAGAAAACAGATATTTCTATGAAACTTTTGTCTATGATGAAACATTTGATGAATACGTTAAGAATATGTCTAAGAATGGGACATACGGCGACAACCTCACGCTCATTGCACTTATGAGAGAATATAATTTGCAGTGCCTGGTAGTTTCTACCCGAGGACTAGAACACTCATCAATTGTGTCAGCAGATGGAAAGTTCGATGGTGATGTTGGAACAATTGCATTGGGGTATTTCCCAGAAGGATTTGGCATGCATTACGTTAGTATCCGTATCAATCAACGCGTGTACAAGGACATAATATCACGCTTAGAACAGTCGTATGACAACGGTGACTCTGGCGACAGCGCTGCGTCTGGCGACAACGCTGCGTCAGGCGACAACGCTGCGTCTGGCGACAACGGTGACTCTGGCGACAACGGTGACTCCGGCGACACCGCTGCGTCTGGCGACAACACTGCATCTGGCGACAACGCTGCGTCTGGCGACAACGGTGACTCTTGCGACAACGGTGACTCCGGCGACAACGGTGACTCCAGCGACAACGGTGACTCCGGCGACAACGGTGACTCCGGCGACAACGCTGCGTCTGGCGACAACGGTGACTCCGGCGACAACGGTGACTCTGGCGACAACGGTGACGTCTCTGTGTGTTCAGCCCTGAAAGAGCTTCAAGATATGATAAACAATAGGAGGGCACAGAAGCGAACGACTTTTCCATTTCTGATGTTACCACTTCACATTCAAGTTGAAATTTTTAAGTTCTGCATACAATCAAACCCGTCAATCCAGTTTGTGTTGGCGAAGGTCGGCAAACCCTTTAGAGATTTAATAAGGTCAATGAGTTTGCAAACACCTAGAATTTACATTCGGCCGGATATTGGACTAGATACTAGTAACAGAAATCCTGTTAGCGTTCGTTTCCTATTAACAAGAGCGGGCAGAAACAGCGGTCTTATTTCGGCAATAAAAGAAATCATCAAGGGGCCAAAATGGGCAAACGCATGGCTGCGTTTGCGTGTTAGTGGAATCGGTTGGTATGATATCATAGATGTCATGTACAGACATTACAGGTGAAATATACATGTATATCGGTGTTTGGAAACCTGTTATGTTATTTTTGTGATTGATGATTATGTTCTTCTACCGGAAATTTGTTGTCATTTGCTCATTTACTGGTAACTTTTTACGAAGCACATTTGGGATATTTTGGCTGCTACTAAAATGAATGTATATATGTATATTATGTCTTGTCAAAATGCTACAGTTGGATTAAAATTTAAATGCTGTTCTATGTTCTTCAATATTACTTTGAAAAATCCTGTCAGTATACCAATAAATGAAAAAAGTACAAGTTTGTTGAATCTCTTGAATGAAACAAATTATAAAATACAAAATGTAAAATGAATATGTGATGATGATGATGACAAAACATTTGTGATGATGATGATGGTAAAAAAATTGTGATGATGATGGTGGTGGTGATGATGATGACAGTGGTTATGATGATTGGGGTTTGATGATTGTGGTGATGATGATGATGATGATGATGATAATGATGATGATGATGATGATAACAAACGTTTTGGGATGATGATGACAGCGATGTTTATCGGACGATGATGATGGTTATAATGATGATGATAAGTTTTTAGATGATGATGACGGCGATGTTTATCGGCCGACGATGATGATAATGATGATGATGATAACAAAATATTTGTGATGATGATGATGGCGATGTTTATTGGCCGATGATGATGATGATATTCTCATCGTCGTCATCATCATCACAACATCCTCATTATCGACCGAAAACATCGCTGTCATTATCATCACAAAAAAAACTTTTGTGATCACCATTACGATCATGATAATGGATATGATGATGTTGGTTTTGATGGTGATGATGATGGTGGTGTTGGTAATGATAACAACGATGATGATCATTGGGGTGTTGATAATTGATGTGATGATGATGATGATGATGATGATGATGATGATGATGATGATGATGATGATGATGATGATGATGATGATGATGAGATAACGATGATGATGATGATGATGATGATGATGATGAGATAACGATGATGATGATGATGATGATTACGATGATGAGTGTGTATCATATTCGGAACGAATGTGGTACATTTTTCATCCGAATATGGTACAAGTTTGTACCATATTCGGTCAGGCATTTTACCCCAAAACTGCAGATACGTATATGGTACAATTAGACAGTTGTACCATATTCGGCCGAATATGGTACAAACTTGTACCATATTCGTTTTTGTACCAAATACGGTCCGACAAGGCATTATTCTGCCGACTTTAAATCATAAACAAAAATGACCAGAGGACATACTTTCATTTTTAGCGGAATGTCTCTGGAATTAACTTGATGTTTCTAAGCATAAAATGGTCGCACTTCTTCTTAACTGTAGGTCATAGATATGGACTTTGGCCAATGACCTACGATAACTACACAAAAGACATGCATTTAGTTTTAGTTACATTTCCTAAGTTGATATAAAGATGGAAGATTTTGCACGCACACATTCCTCGGTTTAATGATTTTTAGGACTATTATTTATAAATAATTTTAAGTCATTTAAAAATCGATTTTGCGTGTACGCGATTCTCTGGAACTATTGCTCTGGATTTGATAAGCACCTTATTTCAAGGATGGACGCGTTAATATTGTCAGATTTCTCGGATCCGTTGATTTTTCAAGTACCGTAGAGATTTTCCGTTGAATAACAACTCTTTACCGCGTTTGGTGTCGGATATGAATACTCCGTATTGTATGACACTTCATCTGCAGCATCCCTTATGAACGGACATGCGTATATTTTAAGGTTTTTCCGCACTGATAATTGTTAGGGGGTTATTGCCAGTTGATTAATAATAATAATTTACTACGGAGCTTAACGTTTATGTACCGGAAAGCAAGGTTTCAGGATCCGAATTCGATGAAACTTTAAATGCCGTTGCCTTTCAGTTAAAAATATGCTTTCTGTGTACAATGAGCAAGTTTCATTGCACGCATGATGTTTAAAATTTGTGAAATACTTTAAAAGGCTTGGTTTGGTATCAAATTAAAGGTTTATATGTAATCATAAAAAACAGCATCAACTTTGATGAAGTGGTGTCTCTTTGCCGTATGTGAGCATTATAAATAACACAAAATGTATTTTTTTAAAGTATGTTATTTCTATAAACAAAACATTACATTTCTACTAGTGCTTTTTTCAGTGACAACCTATATAATTTTTAAATGGTGTATGTCGTTTTACCCTATCTAGTGGTATATTGGATTTACCGATAAGCAAGGTCAAACTCTACATTGATATAAAATACATATTTTACTTAAAACAAAGAAGGAAATTATTTGTGTATGTGAAAAGCATATGTTGTGCCTTGTCGGACCGTATTTGGTACAAAAACGAATATGGTACAAGTTTGTACCATATTCGGCCGAATATGGTACAACTGTCTAATTGTACCATATACGTATCTGCAGTTTTGGGGTAAAATGCCTGACCGAATATGGTACAAACTTGTACCATATTCGGATGAAAAATGTACCACATTCGTTCCGAATATGATACACACTCATCATCGTAATCATCATCATCATCATCATCATCGTTATCTCATCATCATCATCATCATCATCATCATCGTTATCTCATCATCATCATCATCATCATCATCATCACATCAATTATCAACACCCCAATGATCATCATCGTTGTTATCTTTACCAACACCACCATCATCATCACCATCAAAACCAACATCATCATATCCATTATCATGATCGTAATGGTGATCACAAAAGTTTTTTTTGTCATGATAATGACAGCGATGTTTTCGGTCGATAATGAGGATGTTGTGATGATGATGACGACGATGAGAATATCATCATCATCATCGGCCAATAAACATCGCCATCATCATCATCACAAATATTTTGTTATCATCATCATCATTATCATCATCGTCGGCCGACAAACATCGCCGTCATCATCATCTAAAAACTTATCATCATCATTATAACCATCATCATCGTCCGATAAACATCGCTGTCATCATCATCCCAAAACGTTTGTTATCATCATCATCATCATCATTATCATCATCATCATCATCATCACCACAATCATCAAACCCCAATCATCATAACCACTGTCATCATCATCACCACCACCATCATCATCACAATTTTTTTACCATCATCATCATCACAAATGTTTTGTCATCATCATCATCACATATTCATTTTACATTTTGTATTTTATAATTTGTTTCATTCAAGAGATTCAACAAACTTGTACTTTTTTCATTTATTGGTATACTGACAGGATTTTTCAAAGTAATATTGAAGAACATAGAACAGCATTTAAATTTTAATCCAACTGTAGCATTTTGACAAGACATAATATACATATATACATTCATTTTAGTAGCAGCCAAAATATCCCAAATGTGCTTCGTAAAAAGTTACCAGTAAATGAGCAAATGACAACAAATTTCCGGTAGAAGAACATAATCATCAATCACAAAAATAACATAACAGGTTTCCAAACACCGATATACATGTATATTTCACCTGTAATGTCTGTACATGACATCTATGATATCATACCAACCGATTCCACTAACACGCAAACGCAGCCATGCGTTTGCCCATTTTGGCCCCTTGATGATTTCTTTTATTGCCGAAATAAGACCTCTGTTTCTGCCCGCTCTTGTTAATAGGAAACGAACGCTAACAGGATTTCTGTTACTAGTATCTAGTCCAATATCCGGCCGAATGTAAATTCTAGGTGTTTGCAAACTCATTGACCTTATTAAATCTCTAAAGGGTTTGCCGACCTTCGCCAACACAAACTGGATTGACGGGTTTGATTGTATGCAGAACTTAAAAATTTCAACTTGAATGTGAAGTGGTAACATCAGAAATGGAAAAGTCGTTCGCTTCTGTGCCCTCCTATTGTTTATCATATCTTGAAGCTCTTTCAGGGCTGAACACACAGAGACGTCACCGTTGTCGCCAGAGTCACCGTTGTCGCCGGAGTCACCGTTGTCGCCAGACGCAGCGTTGTCGCCGGAGTCACCGTTGTCGCCGGAGTCACCGTTGTCGCTGGAGTCACCGTTGTCGCCGGAGTCACCGTTGTCGCAAGAGTCACCGTTGTCGCCAGACGCAGCGTTGTCGCCAGATGCAGTGTTGTCGCCAGACGCAGCGTTGTCGCCGGAGTCGCCGTTGTCGCCAGACGCAGCGTTGTCGCCGGAGTCACCGTTGTCGCCGGAGTCACCGTTGTCGCTGGAGTCACCGTTGTCGCCGGAGTCCCCGTTGTCGCAAGAGTCATCGTTGTCGCCAGACGCAGCGTTGTCGCCAGATGCAGTGTTGTCGCCAGACGCAGCGGTGTCGCCGGAGTCACCGTTGTCGCCAGAGTCACCGTTGTCGCCAGACGCAGCGTTGTCGCCTGACGCAGCGTTGTCGCCAGACGCAGCGCTGTCGCCAGAGTCACCGTTGTCATACGACTGTTCTAAGCGTGATATTATGTCCTTGTACACGCGTTGATTGATACGGATACTAACGTAATGCATGCCAAATCCTTCTGGGAAATACCCCAATGCAATTGTTCCAACATCACCATCGAACTTTCCATCTGCTGACACAATTGATGAGTGTTCTAGTCCTCGGGTAGAAACTACCAGGCACTGCAAATTATATTCTCTCATAAGTGCAATGAGCGTGAGGTTGTCGCCGTATGTCCCATTCTTAGACACATTCTTAACGTATTCATCAAATGTTTCATCATAGACAAAAGTTTCATAGAAATATCTGTTTTCTACAATGTGATGGACTGCTTCCTTACGTAAAGCATCTACGTCTTTGTATATACCAATTTTACCAAGTTGATGCGATATAGCAGCAAATTGACAATTTCCATCCGGATTTGGGTCCATGGCAATATTCACCCCATCCAACAACTGCAGATTTTCATGGTGTGTTAAAACATGATAGTACTTAGTTCTGTGATTTTGTTTCTCTGAGCGGTTCTGTTTTAATGAATGTTTTTTAATTTTTCGTTGTTTCTCTAACGCAACAGTTAGGCTAGTCATGTTTTCGACCCCAACCGATTTGCTTACGAATCCAAGTTCGGGTTTGTTCGGTACTTGAAATGACACGATATAAACACCATTTCGTTTTACTTTTTCTACCTTGCCTTCGATAACATATCTTTTGGTTGGCACCCTGGATTTTCGAAAGGGATAGCGAATTAATACTGTCTCTCCTACTTTGTACTTGCTTGGGGAAGTTGCGTTTTTCAACAGCGACCTGTAAGCCTTTTTATTTGCTCGCCGTATGGTTTTCTTTATTTCACGAGAACTATGACGTTCTTTGGTAAAAACATGACTTCTTCCGTAGTAGGCTTCAAAGGGCGTGAGACCCCCAAGAACTCGTTTGAAACTTGTGTTTATGGCATAGGCTAAATCTTGAAGCCCTTCGACCCAGTTAAATCCACGTTTACTTTTTGTTGCAAATAGAATCTTGGCCTTTATAACACTGTTTGACCTTTCACACTTGCCCTGTGATTGAGGATGATACGGCCTACTATTGATCATTTTGATGTTGTACTTGTTCAACAAAAGTTTCATACTAGGGCCTTTAAATTCCAGTCCGTTGTCACATTGGATGATGTCAGGGGCAAGGTTAACCATCAACACGTCCTCTAATGCCTTTGCAACTTCACGCGAACTCTTCGTTTTCAGGGGTTTTGGCATAACGTACCTAGAATAAACGTCCACGACTTGTAGAATATAACTGTATGTGGACCCCTTGTAGCTAACACTTTGATTTTTCATGTTAATTATGTCAATCTGCCATCTTTTGCCTGGTTCCTCTTCTGTAATTGTCTTTGGCTTTGGCTTGTTTGTAAATCTCGGATACTTCTCATGGTAATACTTGCTATTGTACAGTATTTCAAGGATAGCTTGTTCCGAGAACCCCGTGTAATTTACTTTCAGTTTGTTGTAAATAACCCTTGCTCCACATCCTTTGTTTTCCATGAACATCTTCTCAACAAATCTAGGAAGATCTTCTTTCACAAGGACTTGCTTTCCGCCACACAATAAAGAACCCCGGTCACCAAGCTCGAAGTCCTTACGTTTTCTAATCATGGCCAAACAATTATTCTCTTCAGGTGTCCGTTTCTTCACAGGGACATCGAACGATCCGTTTAAACATCTGACAATAATGTCGTACTTCGACCTGGGCAAGCACCCTAATTGCTTCCTTTTTCTCCTAATTGCTTCCTTCATCTGAAATAATATAATAAGTTATTATACATGTATACTTCATTAGTTAATAGAGCTTGTATTGAACACCGCGTGTCGAAAACGAATGTCTCACGACATGAGCTGAGCTAAAATCACTCGTCTGATAGCTCTGCTAAAATTTACAATCCGAACTTCCGGGCAATATGCGCAATGAAAGTAGCAAGTACTTCATGTAAAGTTTCATTGAAATCCAACCGAATTCAAATTCAGGGGAAAAATAGCGGGCAAACTTATGGCGGTCAACGGACAAACGGTCTGTAGAAACCAATGCTACGTGGATGGAAGGGATATAAAGAAGGGGCCCTGGGGGCCTAGGTCGCTCACCAGAAGTCACGACTAGGCAGGGTTCGAAGGTCAAAGACCTATAAACTCCATAAAATTTAAAATGTTCAAATCTACAGATTACAGGAGCTCGATCTGATTTTGGTGGAAAATACACTTTCGAAAAAATGACTGTAGCTTAAATATTTTAGCAGTTTAGGAGTTACGCACCCGGAAGGAATGCCACGGACAATTGGATAGACGGACGGACAACTGCAAATGCACTCTGAGGGGGGGGGGGGGGCATAAAACATAAAAATCAATGCATGTTAAAACATCAATGCATATTAAGACAACTGAAAATTAAAATTATGTACAGTACTTACTGTCAAGAATTCTTTTGAAGTTTGAAGAAAGTTTGGATTTCAATTCTTTCTAGTCGAAAATCACAACTTTTCTTGCCGACCGCCAAGTCAAATATGGTTACTGACTTCTGAGTAAGACTCGTGTGCAAAATTCCCGCCTTTTTAAAGCGGCACGTTATCAAAGAAAAAATCGGAAACTTCAAAGCTTTGTCGGCTTCTCAGCAATATGACGTCGGAACGACAAATCAACTTTACAAAGTAATGTTTAGGAATACAGTCACACCTGTCTAAAGCAGCCAGTCAAACATCCTTATTTTTGGAGAGATATATTCATTTAAAAGAGCTCAAAATCTCTTAAATCGGATTTTGGTGAAAATACACTTTCGAAAAAAAAAGTTTTAAAAATTTGAAAATTGCTATTAATGATCTCCACGAAAGTATCTGGCCCGCCCGGGAATCGAACCCAGGCCGCCTGCGTGCCAATCTGACGCGCAACCGACTGAGCTAGCCGGCGAAACAGTTAAACAACCAGCAAAATCCATGTAAAGTGTGGTTAGGTTAGCTGTTTCTGTTACTGCTAGTTACGACGACGACGACGACGACGACGACGACGACGATGATGATGATGATGATGATGATGATGATGATGATGATACTTTTGTCACTTCCAATATTAGGTTAATACAATGTATTTGAGTTTGAAAAAAAGTTTACACATCGGCAGACTATTTCATTTATTAAGAAATACATAATTTATGTACCATATACGTAGGCCATTTTCATTTTTATGAGTTTTTTTGGTATGTACCAAATACGTTTTGGCGAGCATAGAAAAACTTATTCCAACCGAATATGGTACAATGTTTGTACCATATTCGGTCGAAAATTGTACCATCTTCGGTCCGAGTATGGTACATTTGTACCATATTCGGCCGAATATGGTACAAATGTACCATATTCGTTTTTGTACCAAATACGGTCCGACAATGCCTCTTTGTCTTTAGAAAAACAGTTGCGAATTTTGCGAATTTCGGGGATAATGGTGGATAGGTTATCATAAAGTCATCGTGAAACACACAATGTGTTGACATGGAACTTACATGTACAGACAAAAGAAAGGTAGGACAAGCATAAAATTCGAAATGATATTTCAAAAATTACAAAACAGAGGAAATTTATTTGCAAAATCAACAGACTTATTGTAGTTTTCTCGCTTTGTCTTAACGTTAATTATTTCTAATAAACTCGTGCAAAACAGCGTTATACTTGGAATGACATACACTAATTATAATTGCAAGTAAAAGGCGTTGACTAAAACAGTTTGCAGGCTGCGGGTTTAGAACCCTGGACCGCTAGTACCGATTATCTTGGTCATTTTGTTCTCTTTTTATAGCATACCAAATATACATGTTATTAAAACGACAATTTTTTCAATTATTTCTTGTTCATATTAGACTTAACATCAACAAGATATGTGTTTGTCAGAAACACTATGTCCCCTTCTGCGCCGCTTTGACTTTTATTTTACCTTTGACCTTGAAGGATGACCTCGACGTTAACCTTCCACCACTCAAAATGTGCAGCTCCATGAGATACACATGCATGCCAAATATGAAGTTGCTATCTTCAATTGTGCAAATGTTAAAGTTTGAACAAACGAACAGACCAAGTAACAGACCAACAGACAGGGCAAAAACAATATGTCCCCCACTAAAGAGGTGGGGACATAAAAATTACGTACGTATTATACACGTAGTGTACAATTATAAAATACATTTATGCACAAGATGTTCACACGCTGTACTATAGATAAATGAGGAAGCGATTTGTTACTGATGTATTATTTACTTATACACATTAAAATAGAACTTTAAATAAATAATTCAGCAATGCCATTGTTATACTTCAATTTCATAATCCGTATTGGCACTGCCCCAAAAATTATTTATTTTTAACAACATTGTTACAGAATTTTAACTGAACTACATATATACCGTCTATCTAAATGTAACGCATCAAACCACGTAGTTGAAGTTAAACTAACGAAAGGTTTGACAAATTAACCCAAAAGTTTAAATGAGAGTGAATCTTATTTGTAACGTTTTGAATCGAAAACTCTTGAAATTATAAGAAAATTATTTTCTATAATAGTGTATTAGTTGAGTGCGGTTAATGAAATTGCAACATCATTAGGTATTTATAAGGGCGCTTACTCAGTTATTGAGAGAATGTTTACAAAATTGAGTTGTTCCGAATTTATGTCCTTATTTCTATTGCATAAATAATTATTTAGTTCTTCGGTCTAACGATAAATCATCTTATATACTTAAAAAAAATCTTAATTATATTACAATTAATGGCAAGACACCAAACAGTTTAAATGAAAGCGAATCTTATTTGTAACGTTTTTAATCGAAAACTCTTAAAGTATAAGAAAATTAGTTAGAATTTGAAAAGTGTATTAGTAGAGTGTCGTTAATGACATTGAAACATCATTGTGTTTTTTTATAAGGGCGCTTACTCAGTATTGAGAGAATGTTAACAAACTCGAGTTGTTCCGACTTTATTTTCTTATTTCGATTGCCTAAATACTAATTTTGTTATTCGGTCTGGTTAAACAATTAGTGATAACAACTTTAAGATTATAGGTAACTGATAGCAGTGGAAATCTAAAACAGAGTTAGCACTGAAAGTACTGCATCCACATATTTATGAGCCTTGTTCTGAGAAAACTTGGCTTAATGCATGTGCGTAAAGTATCATCCCAGATTAGCCTGTGCAGTCCACACAGGCTAATCAGGGACGACACTTTCCGCCTAAACTTGATTTTCGGTAAGGAGGGACTTCCTTGAAACTAAAAAATAGCATAACAGCGGAAAGTGTTGTCCCTGATTAGCCTGTGATAACTGCACAGGCTAATCTGGGACGACACTTTACACACATGCATTAAGCCCAGTTTTCTCAGAACGCGGTATATATATAGAAAGAATGTGCACATAAAGAGTTTACACAGATACAATATTATGTGCGGTTATTTGACACATAAGGTATACACAAGCCCACATACAACATACGACTTATGTTTATGATACCTTATTTGACGTAAATCGCAGTTATGGTAATTCAGAGCGTTTTTCGTCAGAAACAGTCGGCTTTTAAAGGCCGCATCGCTTTTAAACAATTAATTATTTTTAATCATGTAGTTGAATAATGAAACATCCATCCATCAACTCATTAAAAGCACAAAAAAATACAAATACCCTAACACACCCAGCTATCCATCAATAACGAAACGGGTCACAACCATAAGTGGTTAAAAAGTCTGGGTACTTTCATACCCAACACAATCAAATAATATGTAGAAATGCATATAACATAATCCAGATAGGGATTTTTGGAGCAGTTATAATTCGGAGTTAATCAATGTATACACATCCTACTTTAGATAAAAAATATGTTTCCATGTGTACAGACGAAATTAACAGGATGATTAAAACTAAATACCTAATTATATAATAACATTTGAAATTAGCTATGACAAATAGAATCAATATTACAAACACTAAATATCACTAAATGTGACACCATCAGGTTTCGTTTGGGCATTAGCATGCGATGCGGGGTGAAATTTTCGAGTCTACCATGCAAGAAGTTTGTCGAGGAATACCGATTACGTTCCTGCCAATCATACAGAATACGTTTGTTATTCGGTAAAAGAAACCAGGAAATCAACGAAGGTCTCCAATGTGTCAAAACTGGTTGGCCTTTTATCGCTTTGGGTAGAAATGTTATACGAACAAACACTTTACAGTTATCATTGCTATATCAGGTCATTCTAAATATTAAGTTGTTATATACTTGTATATTTAATATGACGTTTGAATTGCCGTATTTGTCTTAATTATTTTCACGAGGCGACATCGGCAACTAGCCCCGAAAAGTAAATGTCATGGGTGCAAGTTTTGCTATCTGTCTGCTACACTCACTGCACAAGTTTGCTGATTAACAAAGGAATTTAATACGTATCACCAATCGTATCCAATATTATTTGCATCAGCTGTCTATATCCAAAAACGAGAACATACAGTACATTGTTTTTATTCGGCTATCAAAGAAACTTGCGGATACATATATGTTAGTTTATGCAATATATGTTGCATATTGACTTATGTTCATGATTATTTTTTTAACGGATTAACAGATTTTCTTTCGGCTTTATGAGCGGGGAGTACACATATGGTTTATTCCATCAACGCGTATTTGTTTAAACAGACCGTTTAAAGCGATAGCTTTTGATGGAAGGTTTTTATAAATAAAGTGTGTTCTTCAAAGAAAATTTATTTCAATGAAAGCTATCAATACCTTAAAGGGATCTTTTCACGGTTTGGTAAATTGACAAAATTGAAAAAATGTTGTTTCCGATTCGAACATTTTCGTTTTAGTTATGATATTTGTGAGGAAATAGTATTACTGAACATTTACCATGGAGGAAATAGTATTACTGAACATTTACCATGGTCTAATATAGTCACTATATGCATCTTTTGACGATTTAAAAACCTAAAAATTATAAAGCGTTGCAACGCGCAACGATTGAATAATTTGGTGAGTTCTGTTGTTGTCGTTAAATTTTGTAAAACTACGAAGATTGCTGATATAATGCATAAAATACTGTCACCAATTATGCTTGGCAGAAGAGCCGAGCGGGCTAATGCGTTTTTACTCCAGGTTACTCCAGGACACCGGGGATCACTGGTTCGAGTCCAGCTCCGGCTACTTTTTTTCCTATTTTAAGTTTAATTCTTGATGTTTTACTGGAGCTTGAAAGATCGAATGTTTACATTTATAAATATAAAGCATTTAATGACGTATTTCAAAACATTCCAAAAACTGTGAAAAGGCCCCTTTAAGATTAACAATGAAGTTTATTCCAGTATTAATTATTCATTGTGTAAGAATTGCAGTGAATTGTATAAGTTAATGGTTTGAAGACGCTTAAACGAGAGAAATATAAACAATGTAAAATAATAAAATAACGATGCCGATTTACTCCACCTATGCAATAAAATGGTAAGCAAAACAACCATTCTCAAATGTACGGAATACCGTTAGAGCCATCGTGGTTACACATTAAAATCCAGAGTGCGACAATGCGATAGTGCGATAGTACGATGGCGACAATGCGATGGTACGATGACGACACTGCGACAATACGATGGCGACAGTGAGATAGTGCGATGGCGACAATGCGATAATACGATGACGACAGTACGATAACGCGATAGTACGATGGCGACAATGCGATAATACGATGCCGATTGTCGCCCTCTGGATTTTAATGTGCAACCACGATGGTACTAACGGTATTCCGTAAAATTTGAATTCAACGCTTTGTATAAGTTAAGTGATATCCTAATGACCGTACGATTTCTGTAGTTTCATTGTCGTAGCTTATTATAGTTACCACTTTAATTATAAGTATGCGCTTCTTTGCTGTTGAACAGGGCGTTCGAAGCAATTGTCACAAGATTGCTGACTCATGGGACCACTTGTACGCTTTCCCTGTATACCAGTCTCACGAGATCTGACACACTCGAATTATTATATTAAGTGTGTCCAGACCTTTGTTGCCGAATTTCGAAGATGACGGCGATTTGTAAGACCATATATTTTCGCAAGAATATTTTCCCAGATAATTATTGTGATGTGTAAAATCTTATATCCTATTTCTTTATGTAACATAATATCATTCCTTTCCTTTGTGTGATCTTTGCGATCGCATCGAGATTTTGATGACACGATATTCATCTTTGATCATAACGCCAGCAGTGTTTGAGGCAAACCACAATCGTTATTGCAATGAACTTATATTGTATCAGATTCCCAAAATAAATGAAACAAAACAGTCCTACATTTCTCACAGGTATGCACGTGTACTATATGGGGAATATAATTTAATTCTTGGATACAAATACAGTGAGAAGTATATTAGGGATGTTTTCGGTTCAAGTATGGCTCACTGTTGTTACGAAACCTCTTTACAGCTAATTTAACGGAATCAAACAGACATACAATCAAAGACACATGTGGAACGACAATTCCACTATTTAACGAGCAGTCACCAGTTCAAATAGGATGAACAACAACGCATTTGTATAGGTAAACGATGGCAGACTTTGTAATGGTTTTGTCGCATGATATAAATACTTATATAAGTGGGATATTGAAAACACGAAGTTTCAAAGTCAAATACAGTGGTACATATCGTGTTTGTCGAAAGGTTAAGCTGTCAGCCATTTGATCAGAGGACAAGAGCTAAAATGCTGATGACTGCTTGTTATGTTCATTTGATTTTATTTGTTTTTTATTTTTTCTTCAGACTTTCTTGAAATTTCATTGTTCCTAAGGTTATATCTGTAGCGAAGACATAGATTAAAAACACTAAAACCTACACCTGTGAAACTGTGAACAAGTCCCTTTTACATATAACAAATTCATTTTTCTGACACTAAAGTTAAAATTAAAACAATTATTCCATAATCTAGATTGTTCCAATCAAAAACAAACACAAATTCAACAACTTTGGGTAACAAGATCTGTAATTTGCAGCAAATCCAGTAAATTAATAATGCCACAAGCGTATTGAAGCAAATAATTCCCGTGTGGACCCGTGTGTTGTCTGCTTCTTTCCCCCGTGTACAACTGCGTCAATCCAAACCGACGACATCCAAAAACAGTAACGATACTAATACACCAACATAACACAACACAACACCAATGCAATTTCGTAATCTTGTGTGTGTGAAACATGGAAATGACCTTGCGAAAATACAATTTGTTCACAGATGCAGCTCTGTCCCCATTTCAACAAAAGAAATGTAAAAATAATACTTGAATATTGCGATCCTTACACCATTTCTGCCTTGTGGACTCCCCCATTCTTCTAACTTGGATCAATGTATTTCCAAAATTAGGGATGTCTAGTATATATTATTATATTTCTATATTTAGAATATTTATTACAGAAATTCCTTTAAGCAAACAGCGCAGACCCAGATGAGACGCCGCATGATGCGGCGTCTCATCTGGGTCTACGCTGTTGGCCAAGGCCTTTTTCTAGACGCTAGACATAAATGGGTTAATATAAAAAAAACGCTATATACTTGTCTAAGTATTCGTGTGGGGCGAGGGGCATGATAACTTGCTGCCAGTACAGCCATCGAATGGGGACTCAGACTCATAAAATAAGCACTGTCACTTGCTGAAAACAGCGAGAAAACAGATAACCGACATAACTCATATCACAAGATAACGTACGTTAACAATTTCTCAAACGAATTATTTTATTCGGTTTTTCGCACGTGAGTGACAAATAACAAAATATTGCATACATTCAAACTTAAGCAGTTTAGATTTCAAAACAGTCAGCACGAGTATTTGGGTACCCGTATTTCTCAGGTGACCGTCACATACCCTTGAACGGTGACCTTTTAGCGGATCAGTCCTGTTGTCAACAGCGACAACCTGCACGAAGCATATGATGCAATAGTGACGTCATAGTCAAATTGCTCAGTGAAGATAACCGTTAAGTTGACATGTATTTCGACCATTGATGTTCCTAATAAACAACCGTGCAGCTGGTACATGCATCAACAAATCGCTATATTATGGATGACGAACGCGAGCGGTTTTGTGGAAACTATTTATTGACAAGAAGTTTTATAGAGTGATGTGAAGGCTTATTAGCTTATAGTTCATACTGTGACTGTCGTTGAGGACGTGCATGTTAACGGCTTAATAATAAATAACATCAGCCATAATATTGTTTTATATAGAACTATGCATAGTCAAGTCAATAATCTTAATAATAAATAATACCCACTGGTTGAATACGCAAGATACAAAATACATGTATAAAAATTAATCGGTTTAGACCATGGCATTGCATAATGTGTGCAACAATATCACTCGTTTTTTCTCAAAACCTTTCGTAAGATTAAAAATATAGACAGATATGTTTTGATAGTTTCGTAATTTTTGGAGATATACGATTGAAAAAAATGGGTATTCCTAGATTGTACCAATTAAATAGATGCGTACGGTGTTATTGTTATATTTACATTTTAAGCTCAATAAAATAATGTGTGTTATTCACAATCGATAAAGACGTTATATAGATTTGAAAAGCAAACTATTACAAATCTGCTATTTCTGCAAATGTCAATATTTGACTTTTTATTAATCAAAAGGTTTATAGTTTATGTCTGTATTAACACGTTTATGACAATTATTAGTAAAGGTGTTTGAAAGTCTTCATTTGAATACTTTAATATAGACATGGCCAACATCATATAAACACATAACTGTTGTAACGTAGCATCATCTATTTTACGTGTGGTCGTAGAACTTACACTGCTTAAAAGTCATGTCATCTTGTCTGTCAGTAAAATGAGACAATTTACATTTTTTCATAGCTAAATAAAAACTATATGTCCATTCTTCAAGTTCGACAAAGTAGGATCAACGAATCTTAAAAGCACATTGATGTGAACATCTTCGTCCTATTAGACGCACCTATTTGTGTATATGTGGTGTGATGACATCCAGACAAGGTCGAATACTTCATATCATATCAGTAAGAATTGTGTTACTATAAATAGAACTTTTAGGGTATCAATTAATTCATTTATCGGTCCCGATAATGTAACGCATGTCATTGACGCAGTAATATCTATCTAATCAAGCTAGATAAGCTGATAAATCGAAATATATTAGTATCGCCTGCTTTATCCGTGAGAACTTGTAGTTGCAATAGACATGTAAGTTACGGGTTATTTAACGTATCGCACAACGTTAATTTGTATAAGAAACACATTTTTTTATTTGATATTAAGACCTTGTGTATTGTAATTGACATGCTCACAAGCCAACATTTGACGTGGAAGTAATAATAAGAAAACATCGCCGTCGTGTATGCCCGTTCAAGCCATAGTGAGGAAACCAGGGCGTTGCGCAACGTCGCCATTTCATGTCGCATTCTTGCCGAGTCCTAAATACTTGTTTACAACGTTCGTATGACATTCATCATTTTTCATTGATTATAAATACTGCATGCTTACAACTGTCGTGGGTGCGTGCGCACTTTGTCCAAAACCGCAAGAAAGCTCTCACTGTTCTTGCCTTAGAACTTGTTTTAACCAGTTACCCCCAAGTGTATACCACGTACAAAAAATGCGACAGAAATGCGTCAATCTATATGACTGTCTTAGAAAACAGAACGGATACAACCAGAGATTTGCTGTAAAATTGCTTGTATAGATTGCACGTATATAAAAAATCTTTATAAAAAAATAAATATCGACATTTATCAGTGCAATAGAATACTGTTAAAAACGAGAGCATCGCATAACGGGTGCCAACGCTCGGCTGCGGGTGCATTTTTTAATAAATGAAAGCTTGTCAGAACTTTTTTAGAGGTCACAGTGACCTTGACCTTTGACCTAGTGACCCAAATATGGATGAGGCGTATAGAACTCATCAATGTGCAGCTACATATGAAGTTTCAAAGTTGTAGGTTGAAGCACTTTGATTTTATAGCCAATGTTCAAAACCTTGAATCCTGTAATGCTATTCTCTAATACATAAACGTTGTCTTTGCTGCTAGAGCACAGGCGACCAACAGGATCGGAATGTAGGCAACGGGTGCCGATGCTGCGTTGCATCGGTCGGTGTCACACAAACTCAGCTCTCCGCTTGCACCATTCTGTTTCCATGAAGCACAACCGTTGTTGTCAAGCGCTTCAGATTCACAACCTCTTATCAAAACTAAAATATAAAAACACCGCAACAAGTACCGCCGTCAACGTTAACCATACAATATTGTTTTTTAAGAAAATGATGTTGTTTATTACGTGTCAATTGCATTTTATGATGCATTTGTTTCTTACAAGAAAATGTCATGAAATAATCCGAGTTAGTAATTGTATTGTTTTCAAAGGCACGAATTTCCTAAACATATATTCAATAAAAAAACAATTGATATATTTTAATATATACCATTGAGTGAGCCTTGTTTGGCTTCGTATTTCGAGCATTGGATACAATGATCTTCTACTTTGAATGTGTCAAACGGGTCGGAACATCCACCATTCTTCACACTATCACAGGCATAGCAGCTGAGTGCCTTAGTGGGACCTGGGGAAACGTAAATTATCAAATAAATCGGCCTTATTTAAAAAAAGTTAATGACACATTGAGAACACGTACATTTATGTAAACTTAGACCTATGTTCTTCTTGAATAATCTGTTTCACATCGTTGAACTGCAATTAGATACGATATGTTCATCACATAGATATAAACGAAAGCACGAACAAATTATGCGTCAATGTCCGTGGAATTTGAACAAAAGTTTTCTAAGAACCAAAGGACCTAACACCAAAGTAAGGTGTTACAATTGTATGAAGCATTTTCAGCGACGAATAGACAATTTATGTGTGGCATCAAATTCCTTTTCAGTGCGCCTTTTATAACATCCAAATATCTGCTACCAAGACCTTCCCTTCACCTTGAGCATGTTACCCAGGGGTCGTATTCCAGAAGCATCTTAAGTTAAATTTTATTCTTATCCTTAAATTGGGAAATTTTCTTAAGTGTTTTATTTCATATTGCAATAGATTGGCATCAATATTTACATTTAGATAACATCATTATGCCAATGTTATTTTAGGAATACCGAAAATAACATGTGTTTCCTTATTTAGTAAAGAAATACAAAACATTGTAATTTTTAACTTAAGTGAAAATATTTAAGAAATGACTTAAGATGTTTCTGGAATACGACTCCAGGATTGTTGAAGGTCATCAAGGCGCCAACGTCCATGTCGAGTACCATTGAGTGTTGTTGATATGTTCGATCATAAGAAATAAACCCCGGATAATAAACAGTTGCAAATTAAATTTTGTGAAAAGCTTTTAAAACAAAAAGCACATCGTCGTGTGCCATCAAATTTTCAATGAAAAGAATCAAGATTTATGAAGGGTCTTTTGTCAAAAAGAAAACGTTTCAACTCATGTATTCAGACCTCGTGTTTTGCAATTATCTGTTTATTTCGGTGCGTTGTTCCAGTGTTACCATTGTGAGTCAAAATAGCATAACAGCGCGATTGATAACCATTACAACCGGTGGCATAGGGGTGACATTCACTCCTCTTTTTTCGGCGAAGCTGTATACCCCAGCTTTTCACCTTACCTGACCTTTGTAACTGTCCAATAAAATTCAAATAAAACTTCCCGCGGCTAGTTCAGAATGAATATACTTCATTTATCCCATAGGCTGATTTGAGCATTCCACCAGAACATTGGAAACATGTCCGCGTCTTTGTAACACTGTTTGACTGCGTGTTCAGCATGGAACATTTTTATCTCTAATGAAAAGGCTTAATAGATAGAATAGTTTTACACTCAATCTCGACATCAATACAGTTTGTGCGTGCACCTTTTCTTTTCAGAGGCAACAACGTTTTATACTTAAAGGCTATGTTCTCATATTTAGTACTGACTTCCATATTCCTGTCAACATGTTAACATGTAAAAGTATAAAGAGCAGTGGAAGCGTGGCCTCACTTTAATGCATTGCGTCTCAACCCGCGAGGTATCACGGGTAAGTTTGCGGTTAGTGTGTGGTTTATTTACAGGTCATGCGTCTTCGTATTAAGTGCTGACCTGAGTTCGCGGCCAGTAAAATAATCGTTATATAATATATACGCTATCCGTGAACTAGGTGAACTGGAATTTTCTTTAGACCAGAAAGATATTAAATAAAGATATTCAGCGATATTATTATTGTATGTCAATAATAGATTCTTAATGTGTTTTCAACAATACCATGATAAATATTATTTTTAATTAATTTAACAAGAATTATTCCACTATAGATCTATTGAGTGATGTATTAAGCATGAGCGCGATTTCTCGATACTGTTAATGATCGATTCAAATATAAATGCCCGACAAACCATTAAAACAGGTTTGTTCGAAGAACGCGCGTATAAATATTTAAAATATGTACGGATACTTAGCGTGTGGCCGGTTGACTCATATGTTTAAATCTCCCTTCCATTCTTCTTTTAGTTTTCTGTTTCGTATCTAAAGGTTTATGACCAGCAATACGTAATACTGTAAAACAAGCCGCGAAAACTCCGCGTAATACCCCGTACTGCGTGTGATGCAGCTAAGAACTGCACAGAAAAAGATATTCGCTATCCTTGATCTCATTTATTGAATTCTTTACCTTTCACAAACTCCAACCACAATCAACGCCGTATATCTTTTGTAAAGATATTTCTTGTATAGATTGCACTCCTCTTTTTTCTATCTCGTGGCATAGACCTAGTAGCCACGAGTTACTAAGTCGAGGCCACGAGATAGAAAAAAAGAGGAGTGCAAAACTACATAAAAGAGGAGTGCAATTAAAAAAGAAGCGGTGCAGTAAATAAAGGAAGAGTGCATTAAACAAAAGAGGAGAGACTTTAAGCTATCTCGTGATCCCGACTTAGCTAACTCGTGGCCACGAGTTAGTCAGACAATCAAATAGTTCCAAATGGTCGTCTATGGTGATCTTTTTACAAAGGGAAGTTATCATCACAGTAAAAGCCCGCTTTGGTCACTTTAAGAGTGGTGTTGTCAATAAGCAATATACAATTGTCATTTAGAAATATGAAATTGTCATTTAGCAACAAACATGTACTGGCGGATAAACCCTTCCGTACGAATCTTATTTGTAACGGTTTGAATTGAAAACTATAAGAAAATTAGTTAGAATTTGAATAGTGTATTAGTAGTGTCGTTAATGAAATTGAAACATCATTGTTTTTTATAAGGGCGCTTACTCAGTATTGAGAGAATGTTAACAAACTTGAGTTGTTTCGAATTTATGTTCTTATTTCAATTGGCTTAATACTTATTTTGTTATTCGGTCTGGTTAAACAATAAATGATAACAACTTTCAGATTATAGGTAATTGATAGCAGTGGAAAT
This sequence comes from Dreissena polymorpha, assembly GCF_020536995.1. Classification (NCBI taxonomy): domain Eukaryota; kingdom Metazoa; phylum Mollusca; class Bivalvia; order Myida; family Dreissenidae; genus Dreissena; species Dreissena polymorpha. The sequence continues at coordinate 56,499,545 of NC_068361.1, forward strand.
CTACAATAGAGTTATCAGTGAAAGTACTGCATTCACATACATATGTGTCGCGTTCTAAGAAAACTGGGCATAATTCATGTGCGTTGAGTGTCGTCCCAGATTAGCCTGTATATATAGAAACAGTGTGCACATAAAGAGTTTACACAGATATAATATCATGTGCGGTTAATTGACACACAAGGTATACACAAGACCACATACAACATACGAATTATGCGTATGAGACAAATCATACCTTAATTGACGTAAACCGCAGTTGTAGCAATTCAGTGCGTTTTTCGTCAGAAACAGTTGGCTTTTAAAGGCCGCATCGCTTTAAAACAATTATTTTAGATCATGGAGTTGAACATTGAAACATTCATCCATCAACTCATTAAAAGCGAAACAAGATAAAAAAAATATCGTTACTCCACCGGCTATCCATCAATAACTGCACGGGTCACAACCATAAGTGTTTTAATCCATGTATGCCTAATGGACTCTCCCATCCTTCTAAATTTGATCAATTTATTTCCAAAATAAGGGATATCTAGATATAGATTCTATATTTAGAATATTTCTTACATATATTTCTTGAAGCAAACAGCGCTCAACACGCCCGCCCAGTCTTAAAGACACCCGCCCATATTATTAATGTTTGTTTCTAAAAATTTGTTTGCAATGTTTCTTCTTAAACCTTGCTTACTCTGAAGCCTGATTATCTCTGCTGCGAAAGCTCGTGTTGATTTACAGTAGATGAAATTACGATCAACCATCGACTTCCTAAGGTAAGTCTCGATTAATCTATCAATTACTTTACTGCCAATCATACAGAATACCCGGTACGTTTTTTAATCGGTAAGAAACGAGGCCATCGACGAAGGTCTCCAATGTCTCACAACTGGTTGGCCTTTTATCACTTTAGGTATAAATGTAATACAAACATACTCTTCGCAGTTATCTTCGCTATATCAGCTCATACGAAGTTTTAGTTGTTATCTAATAGAATATTTTATATGACGTTAAAATTGCCGTATTTGTCCTAATTATTTCCACGAGGCGACATCGGCAACTAGCCCCGAAAAGTCGGTGAATGTCATGCGTTCAAGTTTTGATATCGGGCTCGTTTACTCACTGCACATGTTTGCTGATAAACACAGGAATTTAATACGTATTATCAATCGTATCCAATATTCTTTGCATCTGATGTCTATGTCAAAAAACGAGAACATACTGTGAATTGTATTTATTCGGCTATCAAAGAAACATGCGGATATGTTATTTAATGCAGTAGGTGTTGTCCATATTGCCCCATAATTATTATTTAAGTAAAACAAATTTTCTTTCGGCTTTATAAGGGTTGTACAATTTGGGATTTTTCACCCAACCAAGTATTTTTTGCGCAGACCGTTAAATGCGATAGCTATTGATTGAATATAGCTATAAATTCATTTTGTTGTTGAAAGAATAACGATGCCGTTTTATCTATCTTTACAATAAAATGGTATACAAATCATCATTCTAAAATAAAATTCAATGATCTGGTATAATATTTGTTATAGGTTGATTGGTATAATGACCGCACGATTTATGTGAAGTTTGATTGTCGTAACACATTATAGATAACCACTCCAATTATGAGTATACGCTTCGTGACTGTTGAACAGGTCGTTCGAAGCAATCGTCATATGGTGACTGACTCACGGGACCACTTTAACGTTTTCCTTGCATACCAGCCTAACGAGAACTGACTGTCGCATTATTATATAAAGTGTTTGCAGAACTTTGTTGGCGAATTTCGAAGCTGGCGTCGATTTGTATTACCATATTTTTTTCGCAAAGAATATTTTCCAAGATAATTATTGTGATGTGTAGAACCTCAGATCCTATTTCTGTATGTACCATAACCTTATTTATTTGCTTTGTGTGACCTTTGCAATCGCATCGAGGTTTTGATAACATCATATTCATGTTTGATCATAACGCCAGCAGGATTTGAGGCAAACCGCTATCTATTGAAATGAACTTATATTGTATCAGATTCCCAAAATAAATGAAACAAAACAGTCCTACATTTCTCACAGGTATGCACGTGTACTATATGGGGAATATAATTTAATTCTTGGATACAAATACAGTGAGAAGTGTATTAGGGATGTTTTCGGTTCAAGTATGACTCACAGTTGTTACGAAACCACTTAACAGTTTATTTCACGGAAAACAAACTGTCATACAATCAAGGACATATATGGAAACGATACATTCCACTATGTAACGAGTAATCACCAGATCAAATTGGATGAACAACAATGCATTTGTATAGGAAATCGATGGCATGTAATGGTTTTGTCGCATTATATGAATACTAATATTAGTGGGATATTGAAAACACGAAGTTTCAAATACAAATACAGTCGTAGATATCGTGTTTGCCAGAGGGTTAAGCTGTCAACCATTTGATCAGAGGACTAGAGTTCAAATGCTGATGACTGCTTTTATGTTCATTTGATTTTATTGTTATTTATGTTTTCTTTAGATTTTCTTGAACTGTGATTGTTCCAAAGGTTATATCTGTAGCCAAGACAAAGATTAAAAACACTTAAAACTACACCAGTGAAACTGTGAACAAGTCCCTTTTACATATAACGAATTCATTTTTCTGACCCTAAAATTATTATTAAAACAATTATTCCATAATCTAGATTGTTCCAAACACAAACAAACACTAATTCAACAACTTTAGGTAACACGATCTGTTATTGGCAGCAAATACAGTAAAAATAATAATGCCACAACCGGATTCAAGCTAATAATTGCCGTATGTACCCAGGTGTTGTCTGCTTCTTTCCCCTGTGTACAACTGCGTCGATCAAAACCAACGACATCCAAAAACAGAAACGATACTGATACACCAACATAACACACCAATATAGTATACCAATGAGATTTCGTAAAATTGTTCGTGTGAAACTTGGAAATGACCTTGCAAAAATACAATTTTTCAGATGCAACTTTGTCCCAAATTTAACAAAAGAAATATAAAAACGATACTGGAATATTCCCGGGAATATTACGATCCTTAATATCACAAACGTTATATACGTGTCTTATTATTCGTGTGGGGCGAGGGACATGATAACTTGCTGCCAGTACAGCCATCGAATGGCGACTCAGACTCGCAACATGTCTACCGTTATATATCGAGTCAAAATTAGCACTGTCACTTGCTTAAAACAGCGAGAAAACAGATAACCGACATGTATAACTCATATCACAAGATAACGTACGTTAACAAATTGTAAAACGAATTATTTTATTCGGTTGTTCGCACGTGAGTGACAAAAAACAAAATATCGTATACATGCAAAGCTGTTTAGAGTTCACAACAGTCAACACGAATTTTTGGGTACCCGTACTGCTCAGGTGACCGTCACATACCCTTAAACGATGACCTTATAGCGGGTCAGTTCTATTGTAAACAGCGACAACCTGCACGAAGCATATGATGCAATAGTGACGTCATAGTCAAATGCTCAGTGAAGATAACCGTTAAGTTGACACGTGTTTCGACCATTTATGTTCCTAATAAACAACCACAGCTGGTACATGCATCAACAAATCGCTATATCATGGATGACGAACGCGAGCGGTTTTTTAGAAAACTATTTATTGACAATAAGTTTTATAGAGTGATGTGAAGGCTTATAAGCTTATAATAAGGTGTACTGTGACTGTCGCTGAGGACATGCATGTTAACGGTTAAATAATAACTTACATCAGCCATAGTATTTTATTATATAGTAGAACTATGCATAGTCAAATCAATAATGTTAATAATGAATAATACCCCCTGGTTGAATACACAAGATACAAAATATAAAAATGAATAGGTTTCGACCATAGCATTGCATAGTGTGTACAACAATATCACTCGTTTTTTTTTCAAAACATTTTATAAGATAGAAAATATAGACAGACATGTTCGAATAATTTCGTATTTTTTTTTAGACAAACGATTGAAAAAAGGAGTATTCCTAGTTTGTACCAATTAAATAGATACGTAATTGTTATATTTACATGTTTAGATACGTAATTGTTATATTTACATGTTTAGATACGTAATTGTTATATTTACATGTTTAGATACGTAATTGTTATATTTACATGTTTAGATACGTAATTGTTATATTTACATGTTTAGATACGTAATTGTTATATTTACATGTTTAGATACGTAATTGTTATATTTACATGTTTAGATACGTAATTGATATATTTACATGTTTAGATACGTAATTGTTATATTTACATGTTTAGATACGTAATTGTTATATTTACATGTTTAGATACGTAATTGTTATATTTACATGTTTAGATACGTAATTGATATATTTACATGTTTAGATACGTAATTGATATATTTACATGTTTAGCTCAATGAAATAATGTGTGCTATTCATAATCGATAAACATTGATATAGATTTGAAAAGCAAACTATTACAACTATGGTATTTCTGCAAATGTCAATTTTGACTTCTGATTTATATAAGAGGTTAATAGTTTATATCTGTATTCACACTATTATGCCTATTATGAGAAAAATTGTTTGAAAAGTCTTCGTTTAAATTTATACTTAAATATAGGGATGGCCAAAAACCATATAAACATAAAATTGTTGTAACTTCAGATACCTAACAATCTCTGCATGATTCATTAGGAATTATAAAGCCATGTTTGGGGATGCAATTAGAATTAAGGTATTTGTACATAATTGCATCAGTATCTAATAAAATTGGTCATGTGAATTATACATGGAGATAGACTGCAACTTTTGCCCTAAACCATATACACATGGCTCGTTGTTCTAACTGCAATATATTTCTATAGATCCAATTGAACGATTGTGTTGTATTGATATTTGAACTTTCAACGCCCTTATATTGGCAAACTTAACCAACTGTCGTCCCAAATGTAACACCCTAAAGGTGGGTTCCCACTGCCGATCCGATCAACTCGATCATCCCGATCACCGAAATTTCCCGATCAAACCCGACCAAGCTCGACTAAAAAGGGTATACACGACTTCTTCTCGACCTCTTGTCGATAACACACGACCCCCACATGACTCATTCACGACGTTCACTCAACCATCTTTCCGATATCCGCTCGATCATCTCGACCTATACGCGAGCCCTTTACGATCTCAGCTCGACCAAGTGGACCTCAGCTCAGATCTTCACACGACCAGATCGTGATGGTCGTACTAAAGTCGTACATAGCGAACTAAAATAACTCGGGTAGAGGTCGAGCGGATCGGGTACAGAGCTCGTGTATGGTCGAATAGCAATCGGGAAGTGATCGTGTACGGTCTAGTAGCCGTTGGGTAGCAGTCTAGTAAATCTGAACATTAAATCGAATAGAGGTCGAATTGATCGAGTTGCGATCTAAAATAACTCGGGTAGAGGTCGAGCGGATCGGGTACAGGTCGTGTAAAAGATGTCAATCCGATCGCCACACGATTGCTTCACGATCAACTCGATCTTCTACTCGACTAATACACGAACGCTTCCCGAGCGCTTCTCGATCCATTTCCTACTCGACCGCTACTCGATATTTTTTGAAATGTCAAAAAATATCGGGTAGGTACCCCGACAAATGCCGATCTACCCGACCGCCCCCGACCACTCATGCCGACCGAACCAGACCAGTACCCGACCGCTTAGTCGGACTTTATCGAGTTGATCGGATTGGCAGTGGAACCTAGCTTAACGTCACCAAGCGCTACTACGTAGCATCATCTACTTTTTACGCGTGGTCGCAGATCGTAACCTGCGAAAAAAACATGATACCTTGTCTGTCAGTAAAATGAGACAATTTACATTTTTTCAAAGCTAAATAAAAATTATATGTCCACTCTTCAAGTTCGACAAAGTAGGATCAACGAATCTTGAAAGCACATTGAGGTGAACATCTTCGTCCTATTAGACGCATCTATTTGTGTATATGTGGTGTGATGACATCCAGACAAGGTCGAATACCTTATATCATATCAGTAGGAATTGTGTTACTATAAATAGAACTTAGGGTATCAATTAATTCATTTTTAATCGGTCCCGATAATGTAACGCATGTCATTGACGCATATACTATCTTATCAAGCTGCATAAGCTGTTAGATTAATCGAAATATATTAGTATCGCCTGCTTCATCCGTGAGAACTTTTGATTGCAATACACATGGAAGTTATGGGTTATTTAACGTATCGCACAACGCTAATTTGTATAAGAAACACATTCTGTATTTGATCTTAAGACCTTGTGTATTGTAATTGATATGCTCACGATCCAACATTGGACGTGGAAGTAATATAAAAAAAACATCGCCGTCGTGTATGCGCGTTCAAGCCACAGTGAGGACACCAGGGCGTTGCGCAACGTCGCCATTTCATGTCGCATTCTTGCCGAATCCTAAATACTTGTTTAGAACGTCCGTATCGCATTCATCATTTTTCATTGTTTCTAAATACTGCATGCTAAAAACTCTCGTGGGTGCGTGCTTCCTATGTTCAAAAACCGCAAGAAAGCTCTCACTGTTCTTGCCTTAGAACTTGTTTTAACCAGTTACTTCCAAGTGTATACCACGTAAAAAATGCGGCAGAAATGCGTCAATCAATATGATTCAATATATACTTTTTTAAATGACATTTAACATAAATGTTGAAATGATGACAGACGATGACGCAATGTTGCAAATCGTTGCTGTTCTGTTAATATTATAAAACAGAACGGATAAAACCAAAGATTTGCTGTAAAATTTGTCAGCCTATATTGTACGTAAAGCCAATAAATGGTTAAATGCGCTTTATTCATAAAAAGCTTTATTTCCACCACTTTCTGTAGCTGTTGAAATCATATTTCAGTATATTATTGTGCGTTAAACATATGCGCTCATAAGCTTATATAGTTTAAGAAACGTTGCATTAATTACATATGTGTATTTCTTCCACTTTCAGTAGTTGTACAGACCGTATTTACTCATAGTCATAAGTAAATTTATTATTCGAAATTCTCAAAATACTATCAAATCCTCATTATCATTATCAACAAAGTTGTATTAAAAATAATAACACACGGACAAACTATGAGTGGGTGTTTTTTATTTGACAGTGCTTTCTACGAAAAAGCAATGTGCAACACAGATCGACCTTAGTGGCGTCGGTCACCCTCGAGGCGTCCGGATACGTTGCGACATCCTTCTATATATATATTTAATAATACTTCACTATTGGCATGCCATGCATATGCATGTTTAACGATACTTATAACGACGTGTCGTACAGAAATGAGTTAGTATCGTTTCAATTATGTATATAACTGTGAATGAACCATCTTTTTTGGGGGATGGGGATTTCACAGTATGTCTGCTTCATTCTGAACCGTAGATAGGCGCACACGCCGAAGTCTCCAATAGGAAATATGTCTGTTTGTTTGTCTGCCTGTCTGTTTGTATAACTGTGTATCTGGTTGTTCACGCATATCTTTCTCCATATATATATATTATTTCTGAATTATTTCCGGCACGACGTTATAAGTTTAATTAAACATGCATATGTATCATTATCATTAAACATCGACATCAGACGGTAAGCATAAACTCTAAATTGTACACTTGCACAATTTAACTACACCATTCAAAAGCACAAGCCTATGGACGCCACGAAACAATCTGCCGAAAGCGCACACAAATTTGACGCCTTAAATGTCCATCCGCCACGCCTCAAATGTCCATCCGCCACGCCTCAAATGTCCATCCGCCACGCCTCAAATGTCCATCCGCCACGCCTCAAATGTCCATCCGCCACGCCTCAAATGTCCATCCGCCACGCCTCAAATGTCCATCCGCCACGCCTCAAATGTCCATCCGCCACGCCTCAAATGTCCATCCGCCACGCCTCAAATGTCCATCCGCCACGCCTCAAATGTCCATCCGCCACGCCTCAAATGTCCATCCGCCACGCCTCAAATGTCCATCCGCCACGCCTCAATGTCCATCCGCCACGCTCAAATGTCCATCCGCCACGCCTCAAATGTCCATCCGCCACGCCTCAAATGTCCATCCGCCACGCCTCAAATGTCCATCCGCCACGCCTCAAATGTCCATCCGCCACGCCTCAAATGTCCATCCGCCACGCCTCAAAATGTTCCATCCGCCACGCCTCAAATGTCCATCCGCCACGCCTCAAATGTCCATCCGCCACGCCATCAAATGTCCATCCGCCACGCCTCAAATGTCCATCCGCCACGCCTCAAATGTCCATCCGCCACGCCTCAAATGTCCATCCGCCACGCCTCAAATGTCCATCCGCCACGCCTCAAATGTCCATCCGCCACGCCTCAAATGTCCATCCGCCACGCCTCAAATGTCCATCCGCCACGCCTCAAATGTCCATCCGCCACGCCTCAAATGTCCATCCGCCACGCCTCAAATGTCCATCCGCCACGCCTCAATGTCCATCCGCCACGCCTCAAATGTCCATCCGCCACGCCTCAAATGTCCATCCGCCACGCCTCAAATGTCCATCCGCCACGCCTCAAATGTCCATCCGCCACGCCTCAAATGTCCATCCGCCACGCCTCAAATGTCCATCCGCCACGCCTCAAATGTCCATCCGCCGCCGAATCGAAAATTGCACAAAGTGAAGAATTACTTTTGTTTAATGCAGCTGGATGTTTACATGTTTACAAGATTTATTCACCATCACAAATCAAAAGAGACGCACATAACTTCACGTACACCCATAACAATAATCGGTAGTAATCAAGTATTCAGGTTTAATCGCAAACGGCTTTCGCAACACTAACTACTCATTTTTCGTGTTGTCTTTCTTGTTGTTTTTTTAATGGCAGTGGGGCGTATGAGGTCAAATGGCTCATGACATGTGTCTGGGTGCCTTTATCACCTTTGAAACCTCTAGTTTTAGATAAATCTTCAAATGAGCATCGTAAACATAAAGTGCTGTTTTGGCAAACCATGTAAATAACACATGGTCGAATTCATTTCTCAAATTAGCACAATAAACGCAAATCAAAAGCACCACCCAAACGCACCCGAACACAGACGAAAAAAACAAACAACAAACCACTCAAACCACAACATCTTCAAACCTATACCCAGGGTAAAGGATCAAGAGACATTGTGTGGTTGCAAATTAAACATAAATGAATGTAAACACAACGGAAAGTGATGCTGTATTCCAAGTAATCGACACAAACTGCAAGAAAAATTGAATTTTATGCTCTGAAGATTTGTGCATAGGTATTTCAATAACTTAAGACATTTGCAAAAATACATTTCGTTGCGGTGTGTTTACATTCTTTCCAGCCCGTGTGTAAACCCCTGAAACCACGTCCTGCACAATGAAACCCCAAACAGCGTGGTTAAATCATAAGTATTCGAATATTATTATGCAGAATAATTGATGACGAAATTTTGCAACAGCTGCATTTAACAGATATCAATATCTTATGTCAAAGCAACGAAAAGATACAAGTAATCGTCCTAATATAGAACGTAAGAATAACATGTTATATTAAATATTCAGTACATACCAGTAACACAACAAAAAAAGAAAACACTTGAACAATTTTACTATTGCGGGAATTTAAACATACTAAATTTTAAATAAATATTGACTTAACAAATATAACTATCTACATGTATACGAAGTGAGATTCTAATACAAATTAAACACATAACTTAGAACAATAATTCGGATTAATTCTATCATTGCAATAGTACACGTAAAAATAATTTAACTGATTATTTAAATACATATATTCATTAAGGGGCGGAAGGAGGAGGGTTGTCACCCCTTTATATGGCTCCTTTTCCATAACCAATACCCGTCAAATACACACCAAGAATGTCGAATCAATAGATTTGCAATGAGCTATATATAAACCCCAAAACGAAAAACCCGTGAATTTTTCGCGCTAAATCCCAAACAAGAAATCCGTGCATATTCACGCTGAAATATTACCTTACTTTCTTCTTTAAGTAACCTTTTCAATACACATACCATACTGTATTTATCAAACCGAGGATAACTTCATATGCATTCGTTTACTGGACACACCGTTAACGATTTTCGATATAGGAAATCTATGCATTTTATAGCACGGCAAATGTGTACACATTGCTCATGTTGAACATATATGTGATTATTTATTGAAGGAATGGAACTTACCAAGCTTTAAATAGCTTTTACAATTTGGTTGGCAGAAAACAATTGACATATGAGATGTTATCATTCACAATATACCAGATGGTGATCTTTGCTCTTAATTGCACATACTACTGTGCCGTTGCCACAAATTGGACTTTTTTGGGGCTTGTTCACACATTTTTGTATTAATGAAAAGTGCATTTTATAGCACGGCAAATGTGTACAAATTGCTTATGTTGAACATGTGTGCTAGTCAACACAATAGCGTGTAGACTAAATTCTGAAAACTTGTCAATATCGCAAACACTTCTGAGCTGCGTTCAGCCTATGCATGCCCTTACAGTCGGCTGTGACTAACCATCAACTGGTCCATTCTGCATTATTGAAGTATAGTCGCCAAATAAAAGTCAATGCTCTTGTCAGGTTCAGTAAGTTTAACTAGCTCCGGTTGTATAGTGTCTTTACTATCCACATATGGAACGCCATAGCTGTCTTACAGTTACGTTGTTACATATCTTTCATGTCTTCTTTAGAAGGTGTCTTATTATGTCAAACCGTCGTGATATTTTGTCCATATCTGGTGTTGAATTGTCAAATAACAGTCCTACTATGTCAGTCAGCACCAGATTTGGACAAGATAATACGACGGTTCGACATAATAGGACTGTATTTTGACAAGTCGACATCACACTTGGACAAGATAAGACGACTGTTGGACATAATAAGACTGTATTTTGACAAGTCAACAGCACATTTGACAAGATAACATGACGGTTGGACATAATACGACTGTATTTTGACAAGTCAACAACACATTTGGACAAGATATTAGATAATACGACGGTTAGACATAATAGGACTGTATTTTGACAAGTCAGCACCAGATTTGGAAAACATAACACGACGGTTTGACATAGTAGAACTGTGTTTTGACAAGTCAACATTACATTTGGACAAGATAACAGTTTGGTTTGACATAATAAGACAGTATTTAGACAAGCCAGCACCACATTCAGACAAGATAACAAGACGGTTTGACATAATACGACTTTGTTTTGAAAATACAACAACAAATATGGACAAGATATCACGACGGTTTGACATAAAAATACACATTCTAAAGACGACAGAAAGAAATGTTACAACGTAAGACAGTTATGGCGTTCCATACCACATCTATCATTTATAATAGGACAATGTATTGCTTAATCTATTTGGTGAGTTTAGCCTATCATGTTTTGACCGATTATCACGTGAGTTTAGCATATCGTGCTTTATCCGATAATCACGTGAAGGGTGAGATAGGTATAAATACCAGAACAACTGACCTTCTACCTTTCACGGCGACAGAACATAGCGGCAGTATACATTTCATACCTGGAATTTCAACGCGAACCATTATACGTTAAAACGAGGAGCCCTTTGTGTTGTCGAAACCCATAAGCAGTCTTTCAACAACAAAACAAAACAAGAATAACCCAAGTAAGTAAAACATGTATATTTTATTAACTTCGTGTTTACATTAAATTGTAATAATTTTGGTAGTATGCAAAGGCGTTAAATGACAATATTTTAGTGGCACAGTTGTAATTTTCAATGTATGTGATCATTTACTGAAGGAATGACACCGACCAAGCTTTAAATGGCTTATACAATTCGGTTGGCATATAACAATTGGCACAGGAGATGTAATCATTCACAATATTTGCCAGATGGCGATATTTGTTCTTAATTTCACATACTACTGTGCCGTCGCCACAAATCGGACTTTATTGGGGCTTGTTCACATAGGTTTTTATCCATAACAATGTATCCTTATATAACTAAACGTGCACATCTGTAATGTTTTGAATAGCCGTAAGGTTCATGTAAAGTGTCAAAAGGTGTATTCTTCAAATAGGGATAGTTCAATAAATATTATGTCATTTAATTCAATTTATATGTTAATATGCTCGTAAATACTTATAGAACATATCAGTAAATGAAAAAGAAAAAAATAAATATGCAAAATGTTGCTTTTGAAGAATTAAACATTGCATGCATGAAAATATCAAATTAACTAACAGTTAAATTTAACAAATTCCTTTGGTGAAAAGATTGTATACACTTAATTTTAGGTACTACATATGAAAATTCCACACAACACACACCAACAATCCTAAAATATGCAAAAGAAAAACATCAACAAATGTCAAAAAGTAACAAACAAAATTAGGAACTACTTTAAGTATGGTGTACCAATTGAGACATTAAAATATATTTACTATTTTACATTTGTTGGAAAAGTTACTATATTTTAATTTTAATGATAAGAAAAGTATTAAGAAAATATATATTCTGTCTGCATTTGACATTTCATGATACTATACTTTTTACAATGTTTTACTATAGACATATATTGCCATATAAAGAAAAATGTCGCACCCCTTGGCAGCCATGTTTATCAAACAAAATAAAAAAAATTCCAACTCATCAAAGATATAATTTACACCAATATTATGAACAAATTTCATTCAAATCACACAATAAATGTGGCCTACAAAAAATGTACTATACTAACAAAAGGAAACACTTTAAATGTTCATTTAAAATTAAAAGTACTTTAAAATACGACTTTATGACAACTTTCAAACATATGACGACCATGTGCATGTCCTCCTCGAACACCATACACGATTTTTTCGATTAATTTGTGGGCATAAAAACATCCGGTTTCAGAAAATTCGACCGACCACTATTTCAATTAAAGATCTAGACATAATATATGTGTGATCGGAAAAATGAATAATACAAATGTATTGCAAACGTACATATAAAACAAAGTAAACACTTACCTTTCTATAAAAACCTTGTAAGCGTTCAAAAATGCATTTGTTATTGTCTGGCCATGATGTCTGGTTCAGCTAGCCGTTATTTGCCGGAAGTATATTCGAAAAATATTTCGTTTCAAAATCGATCATTTATAAATTACTCACGATCCGTTTGTTCTAATACTTGTATAATTTGTTTATGAGGTAATTTCAAGTTTAAGTTATGTTATAAAGTAAATATTTAATATAAGCAATATTCAACAAATTCGAAAATACGAATCAATACACATTTCTGACCAAGATGGACGACCGATGAAATTAAATCGGGAGGAGAGTCAATTATATAAAGATTCTTTTCAAATTGTGCGTTTCAAGTAAGTGTCATTGCTATGAAGATATTATGAAAATGATATATTTTCATTAATTTTATTTTATAAGATCATAACTCTTATTGTTCGCATGCTATGTGCGTGGAAAGTTAGTATTTTTCCAAAATCTATACATAGCGACTCATGGCATTGACCTGTTCATTTTGAAATACGCATAGTATCGTTGTGGGGCTGTATTGACGCAAGTCAATGCTAGGAGTATCGTACATATAACTTGCCTATACTGTTGGTGTTTTTATTTGGTGCATTTGTGTTTTTTAATTGTATACATATATGGAATAAAAATGTGATTATTGCAACCATATGTAAATTTCATTAACTTATTTTGGGTATTACTGATCATTTTTATATTTTAAATTTCTTCTATGTGGGGTCATTTTGGGACTTTACATGAACCTTAACCCATTACAAATCAAGATTAATTCTAATAATGTAAACTTCGTAATTGCGATGAAACCGGATATGTTGTGCTTTAATGCAATGAACCTATTTTCATAGAATAGACTATATATAGAAATGCATTCACTAAAAACAGGAAGACTAAACTGCCATTTTAAATAAATATATCATATTTCTATACAATGACACAGCAAGTCGAATATTGTTCAGTCAACTCTTCCTGGTCGCTCTCAATCGATATCGGCAGGTATATATGATCGGGAATTTCAGCTGGTGGTTTCCCAATTATTACCTTACGAAGGTGCGCACTGATTATTGATTTTCGCCGCGCGTGGCTAGCATAATACCTATTGAACGACATACGTTTAATAACATATCGCGAAATGGTTGGCAAAATTCACCGTCGGCCTTACCCAGACACGTACAATTTTTTTGCATTTTGTATCATTAGCCATGATCTGAAAATATTAAACGAAATGTAATTTAGTCGCATTCAAATGCAAGATTGGTGTGTGGGGTACTTGATCAACTTTGAAAGGTCCCAAACCTATCACACCATCGTTTTGTTAGTCAGATTTTTTCTCCTATATTATGCTTGTATAATTTAGTTTTGATTCCATATAGATACATACACATTAAGGAAAGTTCAAATGTTTGAATTAATCTTCCTGTTTAAGAATCCGTTATATGGCCATTTGCGTGTAATCCCATCCTATGTAAATGTAAGTACTTTAATGTAACCAGATAGTCGTATATACGTCTTTCTTACGACATGGTAGTAAGTTTAAATAATAATCGCGTATGCAACAGCGTGCACATTGACGTGCAACATATGTGCCCACGCACTTATCATTCGCAACTCCTTACGTAGTTGGATGACATTAACCCATTTATGCCTAGCGTCTAGAAAAAAAGGCCTTAGCAAACAGCGCAGCCCCAGATGAGACGCCGCATGAAGCGGCGTCTCATCTGAGTCTGCGCTGTTTGCTTAAAGGAATTTCTGTAAGAAATATCCTAATTATAGGAATAAATATACTAGACATCCCTAATTTTGGAAATAAATTGATCCAATCTAGAAGGATGTGAGAGTCCACTAGGCATAAATGGGTTAATTTTGTTAATTGTCCCGGTGATGCCCTAAAGGCATGGAGATACTCGACAATGTTCGAAATGGTATTGCAGAGAAATATACTCGATTGCCATAAAATTAATATTACATTATGTATCCTGAAATATAGTTTGTGCATTACGCATCGTACGACATCTTATTTGGATGTATATTATTTCATTACAGAGAACAAGAAGCGAACACACTAGTCACATAACCCTTATCTATTGAATAACTTTTACACAATCATTCGCATACGGCACTGTGCGTATCCCGTGTGTGTACGTGCATTCGCACGTCCATCCGTCCGTCCATCCACTAAAGGTTACATGTGGAAGTATGAATAGTCGGAAACATTCGTAACCCGTAGTAATGTTAAGCATATGAATACCTATGCCTCTTTAAACATGTATACATGGCGACCCAACAAAATTAGTGAACCAATGCATGGACTACCTTACTATCACTAAATTAAATCTGGGATCATTTGAGAAAAGTGTTCAAATGCGCTAATTTTCTTTTCAAGCGTCAATGTCACAAATCAAATGTTCGTGATAATTTAATTGGTACCACATAAGCCTAGTGCTAGTATTCAATAGGATTTTGTATAAAATCTTTTTAACTTAACACGGTTTCCAAATCATAAAATGGATTTGCTATTTTAGCAATACAAGTCGTTCAAAGTGCTGTCCAAATTCTGTCTAATACATTTGCCGAAATAGTCCTGGATCTTTGCACTTTGGCACTTTGCGCATCGCACGTGTTTTTTCGTCATCACCGCTTTTCCCATACTGAAGCGATTCTACAAGTAAAAAGTCGTTTATTTGTAATGAGGGTGTTGACACCTAGATTGGCAAAGCTAACCTGAATGTCCGTTTTAGGTCAGTGCTCGACATAAATACGTAATGGGCCGGGGGTTAAGAGTACTTTTAACTGTTTGGGGTCAGGAGTACTCTTATTTCTGACGTACTGGCCATTTTGAGTTTGTGTAGAGGTGCAATCAGTGCGTTTTATGGAATGTAACATGCGTAGCTTACACGTGCACAGGTGATGGTGGAAAATTTGAACACGGAAGTGTTTGGACACAATCATGTTTGATTCTTGGCGAACGCCTTCAACTGACGCTGATGTGTTCGCACGCCCCACAGTAAATCACTCAATCCAATGCATATACATACATTCATCTTCTTTCATGGTCCGTCTATAAAGTGTCACGCTATATTTGACAATTTTATTCCCCCTCCCCCCATCACAAACTGTCACCAATCTTGGACCCCCCCCCCCTCCCCCCTCCCCCCCCCCCCCCAAGTACAACACACTTTTTTAATTAACACCTAATTAAATTGAATCTAAAACACAATTCTCTATTAAACTGTATTTAAATATAAATTCCACTTAAAGTACTAGCACATTATTGAAATTACTAAAAGTAGAACTGACAATAGTTGTGCACAGTTATCCATTGAAACAGTAACTAAATCTACAGCGTAGATGCTGTTTTGACGTAACACTTATTCACATTTTACACACAATTTTTGAAAATTATCTTTAAAGATATTTATTTCTACTAAAGAATACATAAATTACAAATACAATAATAAAAAATGTTTTACTTCACACATGGATTGACCTCCTCCCCGCCCCGTCTTTCCTACACCCCCTCCCCCACCCTCTTGAGCGTGACGTACCTTATGGACGGCCCCTGCAAATAACAGTTCACACAGAGTTCAAGAACAAACCCATATACGAGACAAAAACATGAAACGTCTAAAATAAATAAAAGGAATAAAACTGTTAGTCCGCATAATCATTTATACTTATAGTAAACAAGACACGCCTTTGTTTTCTTCCATTTTACAACGCGAAAATTTTCCATTTACATGTGGCGAAAAACAAATCGATACTCGCATGAATTGCCATGGCCTCGACACTCCAGTAGTAAACGCACCATGATGAAACCACGTCCCTCTATCACTCCTACAACCCGTGCATGAGACGGACGTGTCGTAAGAGTATAAAAGCCACCGGTTTATCGGTTTTAGAGCACAAATCGCAACTGACTCAGTGTGTTATGTTGTCTATATGTTAATTATGGTTATAGAACTGGTATAAAAAATATATATATACGAATATTGGAAGATACCGTTAGTTAGTTAATTCTCTACCAAGAAACGCGTGTTTAACTTAAAACAAAGTAAGTAAATTTCTTTATGTATTTTTTTTTTCGTTAGTGCTATTCTTTAAATGGGTTTCTTTTGATTATTTATGCAAATGTTCATACTTGGATTTATTTAAACTAGCTAAATGTGTTTATATTATTTAACTGAAATATATATTTGACATTTCAAAATCTTTATTTTTAATTTCCATTTAATTGTGTAGTTAATTTGATTGTTGACATGTTTTAACTTCCACTGCTAAAAGTCACGTATTCACTGTACCTCTAGTAGAAAATTCAAATACCTAAACATAACGCTGACGTACAAGGAAGTTATATTTGGTTTATTTATACTTTTTGTGGAATTTTTATGACTGGGACATAATCTATAATCCTTTAAAAGGAAGGAGTTCAATAAACAGGTTTGTTTTTAGTTTGTAAAGAATACCCGGTAGTAAGTAAATGAGTAGGTCTGTTTCTTCTGTATTGATTTCTTTAATATAAAAGCTGTCTCCGTTATTAAACATCCGAACATTCTTCTCCATACAAGCTTTATTACTGACTAACTTTATTCCTTATGTTCAGCTACATTGTATGTATCGAACTATGCAGGCCAATGCCCTGTATTTTGTTTACCAGATTTTCCGAAGGAAAAACCTGGTAATTAGATTGGCGAATGTCGGCGGGCGGGCGGGCTTAACAAGCTTGTCCGGGCCATAACTTTGTCGTTCATTGTGAGATTTTAAAATCATCTGGCACATTTGTTCACCATCATTAGACGGTGTTTCGCGCGATAGAATTATGTCGATATCTCCAAGGTCAAGGTCACGATTTGAGTTCAAAGGTCAAAAATGGCTATAAATGAGCTTGTCCGGGCCATAACTTTGTCGTTCATCGTCAGATTTTAAAATCATTTGGCACATTTGTTCACCATCATTAGACGGTGTGTCGCGCGAAAGAATTACGTCGATATCTCCAAGGTCAAGGTCACACATTGAGTTCAAAGGTCGAAAATGGCCATAAATGAGCTTGTTCGGGCCATATCTATGTCATTCATTGTGAGATTTTAAAATCATTCGGCACATTTGTTCACCATCATGGGACGGTGTGTGGCACGAAAGAATTACGTCAATAATTCCAAGGTCAAGGTCACCACGACTTGAAATATATTTATTTTGATACAAATGGGGTTAATTATACACAATTATCAGATAAAGGGAGACAACTAAAAATGAACTGATTAAATCAGTTCAGTTTTAGTTGTCTCACTTTATCTTACTTTTTTTCACATTGAAAACCTGGTTTTGTGACAATTTTGTCCCTTGTTTTCATTTTCAACGCAAGCGCGAATCATCTAGGTCAGATTTACATGTGGAGTTCCCATGTACTTCTTCCCATCTCCGCGATTTCATAAATTCATTGACGTTGTTGTTTACTAAAAAGTATGTTACCAATGCGTCACACGTTTTACTATACACTTAAAATATACTGTAATTATCAACGCAATCGGAAATCGTTCACATGGTGAACGGTGCTCACGCGCGCTGCGCTTGACAGGCATCAGCTGATCGGGTTATGATTCAGTACGTTAACAAAGGAATGAGAAGTAGGCCAGTGCGTGCTTACCGCACTCGCTGACGATGTGAGAACTGTAGTACGATGAACTAGAGAATGTTACGTAGTTCAGATATCGTTATACATCTTAACCCATTTAAGCTAAGTGGACACGCCAATCGTTCTAAATTGGATCAATTTAGTTCCAAAATTAGGGATGTCTAGTAGATTTATTTCTTTATTAAGAATATTTCTTACAGAAATTCCTTTAAGCAAACAGCGCAGACCATGATGAGACGCCGCGGTGTCTCATATGGGTCTACGCTGTTTGCCGAGGCCTTTTTTTTAGACACTAGGCATAAATGGGTTGACATCGAGTATCCGATATATGATCTAATATCATCGTTTGGTCTATTTTAGCGCCTATAAGATGCCATCATGGAAAAAGAAACCAGCCACTTTTCATTTCTGTTCAGAATATTGATCGGTGTAATGCAATTAAAAAGCTATTTCTCTTGTTTTGTGATGTGAGTGCATACACCCTACACGCGTTGTGCTCATATACATAATTGAACGCTGATTGTAATAAGACGAGCTGTTTAAATGCAGAGAGCAAATAAAATATGGCAATTTAAAACGTATGCGTGGATCCCCTTACATGAAATAATTTGGTTTATGTGACGTGCTGATACAAGATGATAAATCCGATGTATTTAAGTGCAAACGTTTTGACAAGTTTGTTATCTTACGAGTGTACATATGTATGCGCAGGTTTGCTATGAATGTGTGACGACCCTTTGAATGCTGGGGAATTTGTCGTCGGCTAAAATGTCGTCTGCTGAATTTCTAAAATTAGCATGTTCTTCGATTTTTTCATAGATTACTATCAGAATAGCAAACCGTTTGGATCCTGATGAGACGCCACGTTCTGTGGCGTCTCATCTGGATCCCAACTGTTTGCAAAGGCCTTCAAAATTCGATTCCAGCACTGAAAGAGTTAAATCTGTCGCATACATCCCTGTGTGCGTAACACATGTCGGATCGAGACGGCTTAAACTGGTTTTTGTGAGAATTTTGCATGGGAGATAACCGCACCCGCAATAGTTTGATGGATTATGCTTTACTTAGTCTAGACCGGCTCATTTAAAATTCCTAGTTGATCGGCTGTATCACATTTACGTTAATCATAAATCAGGATATATTACATTTTAGTAGACTCTGGAAACTTTCGTAGAATTGCAGCGTGGGTTTTCCTCATTCGTGGTCAAACAAGTAAATTCATAACTATTTTGTTCAGAGTGAGTGTTGTAGGGAAGTAGCAATATTGATCGAGTTTACTTTTTACGTATCTGCTTGTTTTATATATACGCGAATCAGTTTAAAGAGATCTATATTTAGCTCTAAGCGCGGTGATACGCACACGCGCTTCTCGTATAGGCGACCTGGGTAAAATTGCATGTGGGCTTGGTTGGTGTCGCCATACCGGATAGATTGGGAGTGTCTTCTTATAATCTGGGTACTCCGGAATCCTCCCACCGCACAGGCCCATACCAAAATTGAATAAATTTCATTTAAAACAATATATGGAAATTGCTGTTGCAATTAACTATTAGACCCAACTTTCAAGAGTCTAGTAAGTTAAGAAGAGAAATTATGGGACGTTACTCCCTGGCAGCACATTATGTAGCCTCTTGCGCGCCAAGAAACTATTGAACTTCGTAACACAGACGTTTTCTACTTAAAAGTATAGCTTGAAGTTCGTCATCCGATGACGTTCCTTTATGAAAACGATTGTATTCGTAAACGTTTTATAGATACGCATGCGTTATAGATACATTACTTGATTGAATTGAATGGCCGATACCGGATAGATTGGAGTGTCTTCTTATAATCTGGGTACTCCGGAATCCTCCCACCGCACAGGCCCATACCAAAATTGAATAAATTTCATTTAAAACAAAATATATGGAAATTGCTGTTGCAATTAACTATTAGACCCAACTTTCAAGAGTCTAGTAAGTTAAGAAGAGAAATTATGGGACGTTACTCCCTGGCAGCACATAATGTAGCCTCTTGCGCGCCAAGGAACTATTGAACTTCGTAACACAGACGTTTTCTACTTAAAAGTATAGCTTGAAGTTCGTCATCCGATGACGTTCCTTTATGAAAACGATTGTATTCGTAAACGTTTTATAGATACGCATGCGTTATAGATACATTACTTGATTGAATTGAATGGCCGATATTCATCGTAAATCTCCGCATTACAGAATGTCTGCCCTAGAACACCCCGCTCGTATGGACAAGGCGGTCCTCAATAACTACCTCAGCCTGGATGTGGGCTACGAGAAGACAATGGTCGAATACATCTGGATCGACGGCACGGGCCAGGGTATCCGCAGCAAGTGCAGAACGCTCGATATAGAGCCCAAGGATCCTAGTGGTAGGTTACGGTTTTGCTATTATGTTTTCTGCTGTGAGTCGGATAGGAGCGTTGTTCGCACTTGTTCCCAGTTTTGTTGTATTAAAAATTGTGGTGGATTTTAATCTTAATATTTATTTCAAATTAACGTAATTGTATTCTTCAACGCATCGTTTATTATAAAAAAAATAATAGCGTAGATTTCTTGTAATAAATGCAATACTTTTTCGTTTTGTAAAAAATGTTGTATGGTATTTCAAGCTACGGGCACATAATCAATATATAGATTTTACGATTGATATGTAGTAATGAAATGTCTAACAAATGTGAATATATTAAAAACAAATTTGATTTTTTTTTAAATTAGAATGCCCCATCTGGAACTACGACGGGTCCAGCACATACCAGGCGGAAGGCTCCAACTCTGACATGTACCTACATCCGGTAGCCCTTTTCCGGGACCCGTTCAGAAGAGGCCAGCACAAACTTGTCCTCTGTGAGGTCTTCAAATACAACAACACCCCTGCAGGTAAGACGACGAAAGGGATCAAAGACACAATATTTGAATAAGCACATGATCATTGGGATTACCTTGAATTGTGTTTAAATTTTCTGTACCAAACTGAAGTAATAATTTTCACAAAAATAGAATGTATTTGCAAGGGTTATACTCGTAAACAAAATGGTTAGGTTACTGCGATTTAATTTTTACAAAACCCGAATGCATATAATTGTTTATAAATTTTTCACAAACACAACTTTTTTTGTTTTACAGAAACCAACCATAGACATTCGTGCAAAAAAGCAATGGTTGAAGCCAAGGGTGAAAAGCCATGGTTCGGAATCGAGCAAGAGTACACGCTTCTCGGTCACGACGGCCATCCGTTTGGATGGCCAAAGAACGGGTTTCCCGGCCCACAAGGTTAGTTCGGTTTTGTGATATAACGGTTATGACTTGGGCGCTATATTACCTCTAATGTATTTGAGTTTTTGTTGCGTCGCGTTCGGTTTTATGCCTTAACAGTCTTAACTTTGCTGTTTACAAAATAAGCTTAATTAATAGTCTTTTTTTCAACATTCGGTATGGAAAGATGTTTATAAATACCAACAGTACAGCGCACTGTAAACATTGTTGTTATTTTCGTATACAATGGTATATCCAACTTTATATTTGTTAAATGTATGTCGGGTTTAAACCATTAGACATTAACAATTAAAACGCCCTTAACACTTACAACTTAACTTCAAATAAAAAAATTAACATGCTAAGTTAAAAGTCGGGTTTCATTACATCCACGCAAGGATTGCATGTAAAATTGGTCCGTTTCTATTTCACCTTTTTGATGACACATTTCATCACGGTCTAGCGATGTAGTAAAAACGTGTTCGAACTGAGTATAATTCGATGCACTTAACTAATCGGTAGAATCCAGACATAAATCCAGTATCAACGATTTAAACGAAAATACGCTAATGTATTTCGTAATTTAATTAACATCATTCGGTGTTATAACGAATGATCAATGCATGCCCTTATGTAAGTTTCATCTTTTTCATGCGTGATCAATTGTCCTTAACCCTGTTCCTATTAAAATATGTGTTATATAATTCGCTAATGTGATAGACATTGCACATGCACCATTTCGGTATCAAGAGCATTACTTAACCAAAACACATTAGTTAAGGTCATTGCACCTTAATGGCGTCTGCTTGAGTGACGTTGCGTTTTTGTGATTTCTTTTAACTGGGGCTCTTTTAAAGTTAAACTTCAAACGTATAAAACTTTCCCGTTTGTCATCGTCCACATGGCGGTTTACCTTTGAATTTTTTTTTCATTTGACGCATGAATCACGGACACCTACAAATACATCCTGTAAATATCCTGCCATCGCTCAATTATTCAGGTTCACTTTTTCGTGTTCACGTGACACATTAATCATTTATTTAACATTCATCATGCAATTACATAAAAGCTACTTGAATATGTAAATCAGTTTTAAGTGTTTTCAAATTATGAATGTGAAATGAACTCCTGATAATTTGAACTTAAACGTCTGAATAAATGTTTTCGTATCCGTAACCATACTTTAATCCTATATCTTGTCCTTTGAGCATTAATTTAATAAACGTTTGTTTAAGCAATTCGTTGACTAACCCCCTGCCCGTACCGTCTCCCCCCCCCCCCCGCCGTCCCCTGTCTCCTGTCGCTCCTTTCAGTTTCATTCTATTACATTCACGAATTCAACACCCATCTTGAGCTAACCTCATGTCCCATTGTCCCCTGCAGGTCCGTACTACTGTGGTGTGGGTTCGAACCGTGTGTACGGTCGTGACATCGTGGAGGCCCACTACCGGGCGTGTCTGTACGCTGGGGTCAAGATCGCCGGATGTAACGCGGAGGTCATGCCTTCTCAGGTGCGTTGTTTGGATTATCCTATATTCAGAAGTTTTGGTAAATAACTTTATAGGTTTTAACTATTAATTTTCACATAGACTTCATCAAAAGCATTGCGCCTGTAGAAAATGTATGTATTGCCACTTCATAGGAAGGGTTTTGGTCTTTAAGTGGTGGTATATTTTAAGATTACCAACGTGTGCACTATAAGTTGCACACAACATGAAACGGTGTTATTTGCGAAAAACATTATATACTGTGCTTGCTTTACAGTGGGAATTTCAAATTGGGCCCTGCGAAGGTATCGACGCGGGAGACCATCTCTGGGTGGGGCGATACCTGCTTGAACGGGTGGCGGAAGACTTCGGGGTCGTCATAACATTGGACCCCAAGCCAATGCCCGGGGACTGGAACGGCGCTGGGGCACATACAAACTTCAGCACAGAGGCCATGCGACAGCCAGGTGGCATGAAGTATGTTGAACTGTTCTTTTCATAGAGAATTAATATTTAACAATCCATTGCAACTACAAATTGCTAATATGTGCACCGACATACATGCCATGACAGCTGATTGGAAACGCATTGCGATAGCGTTCCTTTTATAGCCAATGCGTTATTATAATACCAATACGAAGACTTGAAAAATTGCAATACCCATCATATGTACATATATGTGGAATGCGACGCCTTTCGATGAAGTATGTAATAGTCATTGCGATAACCATTTAAATGCATACAGTCAAAAGTATGTTGCAAACCTTGTAACGATTTATAAGCTTCAGTACTTTCAAGGCCTTGGACTCTCAAATAGAATTCTGCAAATTTCACGAATAAATTCATAAAGGTAACCTTTAAAGCAGAACGGTAAATCTTAGATAACCCAAGATTAAGTGTTAACCACAATTTAGAACATAACTGTAAGATTGCATGTTCCCCTGACCTTGATTAAAATGTTAATGATAGATTAGGGAGTTTTATTTCACATAGTTTTATCATATCTTAAAAGAAATGCCTTGCTGTTGTAAAGGATTGATTAACCTAGTAGTGTCCTTTTAAACTTTTCATATCTGTGCAATAATAAGATACCGTATTATATCCTGAATATCGTTTTATAACAAATGAGACAAGTTTCTGTGAAAGTTGGCATTTCAGTTACGCGCTTAACCCATCTATGCCTAGCGTCTAGAAAAAAAGGCATTTGCAAACAGTGTAGACCCAGATGAGACACCGCATGAAGCGGCGTCTCATCTGGGTCTTCGCTGTTTGCTTAAAGGAATTTCTGTAAGAAATATTCTAAATGTAGAAATAAATATACCAGACATCCATTATTTTGGAAATAAATTGATCCAGTTTAGAAGAAAGGGAGAGTCCACTAGGCATAAATGGGTTAATATCGTTATATAACAAATGAGACAAAGTTTCTGTCAAAGTCGGCATTTCAGTTACGCGCTTTATCTACATGACTTAGCCCAGCTTTCGTATAACTATTATCAGTACACACCGGGCCTACTAAGATTATTAGTGTTTTGTCTAGTCAGGTGAAACTGTTATGAACCATTAACTTATGTATATTTTTTATCAGTTATTTATTTGGATAAATTTAGCGACTTATGGTTCCATTTGACACCAAAAACCCTTATGTAAAGTACTTTTAAAGGATGTGTTTTTTTTTATTAAAGGGATCTTTTCACGCTTTGGTAAATTGACAAAATTGAAAAAAGTTGTTTCAGATTCGCAAATTTTCGTGTTAGTTATGATATTTGTGAGGAAACAGTAATACTGAACATTTACCATGCTTTAATATAGCCATTATATGCATCTTTTGACGATTATAAAACCTAAAAATTATAAAGCGTTGCAACGCGAAACGATTGAATAATTTGGAGAGTTCTGTTTTTGTCGTTAAATATTGTATAACTACGAAGATTGCTTATATAAGGTATAAAATACATGAAGTATGTGTACTCGGCGGAATAGCTCAGTAGGCTAAAGCGCTTTTACTTCAGGACTCTGGCAGGACTCCAGGGGTTGCTGGTTCGAAACCTGCTCCGGGCAATGTTCTTTTCCTTTTTTAAATTTTATTCTTGATTTTTTACTGGAGCTTTTACGATCCAATGTTTACATTTATCAATATAAAGCATTTAATGAAATAGTTAAAAAATGCCAAAATCTGTGAAAAGGCCCCTTTAAGTATGCCGTGCATGTTTTTGCTTGTAATCATAAATAACAAATGAAATTCTATTCGTTTGAATTTTGATGAATAGAAAATTATTATTTTATATCTTAATTCTTATAAAATCTTTATAATATTTGTGGTTGAAACTAATGGGCATGTCTGTCCTCGCTTAACCTTTTTATACACTCATTTATATCGATGTTTTTACAGATGCTTGGACATCCCTCTAGTTGTATTAATTACTTGGACATCATGCGAAACATGCGCATGCCATTGACAATGCAATGACGTAAATGCATTAAAGGGGCATTTTCACAGATTTTGGCATTTTTTAACTTATTCATTAAATGCTTTATATTGATAAATGTAAACATTGGATCGTAAAAGCTCCAGTAAAAAATCAAGAATAAAATTAAAAAAAGGAAAAGAACATTGCCCGGAGCAGGTTTCGAACCAGTGACCCCTGGAGTCCTGCCAGAGTCCTGAAGTAAAAACGCTTTAGCCTACTGAGCTATTCCGCCGAGTACACATAATGACGTATTTTATACCTTATATAAGCAATCTTCGTAGTTTCACAAAATTTAACGACAAAAACAGAACTCTCCAAATTATTCAATCGTTTCGCGTTGCAACGCTTTATAATTTTTAGGTTTTAAAATCGTCAAAAGATGCATATAATGGCTATATTAAACCATGGTAAATGTTCAGTATTACTGTTTCCTCACAAATATCATAACTAAAACGAAAATTTGCGAATCTGAAGCAACTTTTTTCAATTTTGTCAATTTACCAAAGCGTGAAAAGATCCCTTTAACCTTTATATATCCTATTATTGATGTCTAAATATGTTTTAATCCGTTCAATATTACTAACGACATCAGGTAGGTTATTCGCTTTCCTACCTCGGTAACATGTTGTGCGCAGTTGACAAAAGTGCGTTTACGTAGGAATATATTGAGCGGCTATATTTATATACACTTAACATTTTGAAATTTGACAACCCTGACTTGTTATATTAGCACGTTACATGTTAAGAAATTAAACAAGCGCACAATGAATTTCGATTTTTTTAGTGTGATCGTTTAAAGTTACGTTAAGAGGTGTTTGCTTACATAATTTTATTAGTGTTTTTTTTTTCAATTTGATCTCGGTTTTGTTTCATAACTGTGGTTTTGTGACTCGTATATTATCACGCGTGACCCAGGTTTGTTACACATCGATCCAACATACACTTAGAGAAACACAAGTCTGTTATTTAAACATCGTACCAGGATTGGGAGATATTGAAAGACGTCCGGATATTTATATAAAGAGAACATGACATTAAACGATTTGTTGTGGCGCCATAACCAAAAACTTAAACATAGCTTTAACATCGTTACGAATTTGTTGTTAATAGCGCACAAGTTTAATGTACGGGTTCACTTGAGTACTGTAATTAATAGTTACTTTTTATGTTACCGCAGCGAATGAGCATGGTGCACTGGAAAACATAGCGTTGTGTTGCCGCTTGCATAACTGCACTTGATCAATAAAAACAACGCATCTTGGTTGTTTATTACATAGCTGTCTAGTCTTAAGTTGGTTTTAAAGATTGCATTACCTTACTGTACACGATACATCACAATGGCTTAATTACATAAACCCGTGTGTGTTAACTTAATTATAATATTTTATTAAAGTTACAGCTTATTTTTTATCTTAATTGCGGCACGCACTTTTATCATGAAACATGCGTTTGACATCATGTTATCAGAACACAATACTCTGCTTAGTAAAATCGATATTTTGTATTGCGAAGTGTCGCTGTATCAGTAACGGACAGCAGATTGGTAAAATTTCTGATGGAAGTATGCGTTTTGCCCACAACTTATATAGTGGTTACAATTCAACGGCTTTCAAAACGTTTTTTCCTTGATTTGTTACAGCATTTCTTACGCATATTATGCCTGTGCGATCAAGTACGAGGGAGGGGAGTATTCTATGCTTTCTAAAAAGGTCAAGATCGTATTATACTTACTTCTATGTGACTATGTTTGAGAAAGTATAACATGTACATGGTAATGTTATTTCCAGGCATATTGAGCAAGCCATCGAGCGCATGAGCGGTCACCACAAGCGTCACATCGCCGCCTACGACCCCAAGAAGGGAGAGGACAACAAGCGACGTCTCACGGGCCTGCACGAGACCTCGGGCATAGACGATTTCTCCGCCGGTGTCGCCAACCGCGGTGCCAGCATCCGCATTCCCCGCCAGGTGGCTGCCGACGGATACGGATACTTGGAGGACCGACGACCGGCGTCAAACTGCGACCCTTACTCAGTAACGGAAGTCATCATTGTTACGGCGGTGCTTGGAAAATAGACGCTGAATAAGCGAGGATCATCTTTGAAAAAGAGAATTGACTCGTTCATTGATTAATGACGCATACACATACAGAGAACCATTTGTTTAATGCTTAAACTAGTCCCCGACGGGAATTTCTTGTGATCTCGAATCCCGCTTTTATTTTAGTTATATTCATAAAATTCGAATTTGCAAATGTGAACCATGCTGACTGAAACGCAGGATTACGTAACGTATCTGAAACAAAGCGAGGGTATGGAAATAAGCATTGCTTTCGTGTTGAACATTATCGATTTAAACGTTGAAGAAACTGTATATATTGAACTGCTTGAAAATGAAGAAGTTGGGTGTCGTAAATACCTTTTATTGTGACGTATCCAGGTTTTGTTCAAGCAAATGCAATATTGTTTTTAACTTTTTTGAAGCGATAAGCTTCGTTATGTTCTTATTTGATGTGATAGAGGCTTTTAGTGATTTTATCTTTTTTTTCAATCACTGTCGTCGTATTTTAAATGTCATTTTATGATTGTTATTTCATTTGAAGCATACATTATCATCATCATCTCTATTTTTACATTATGCATACACATGTGGATATATTTTAACACGGTATATTATAAAATGAAAATAAAAGTGTAATATATTTGATTGTGTCGTGCTTTGCCCTATTCTGGATTTCGACGTTTCACATACCATATACTCGACCGTAGACCTTCCAAATACCCGACCGTACACGTACCCGACCGTACACGTACCCGACCGTACACGTTCCCGACCGTACACGTTCCCGACCGTGCACGTACCCGACCGTACGCGAAACTCAATTCTTTAGTGCACCGTTCGAACCAGAGAGATACCATGTATTTATTCTCTTGACGAATCAAAATTTCTGTGTTTATCCCATTCAGTAATTAAAGTCAATAATACACATAAAAATAATAACAAACACATGTATTTTTCCTTTAAAGAGAAACGTGTTCGTTATTAGTATTATTATTAATGTTGGTACTTCGGTTATTGACGAGTAGCGAACTGGTTTTAGTTCAAGGTTCTCCGTTTTCGACAATATTGTTAACGTGAAAAGCAATTATTTAAAAATCAACTGCGAAAAGATGAAACCGGAATAATATTTGTTACAAATAAATTGGTTAATTATGACCAGGCAACGATCTGGACTGTTATCAAAAAATCGTATCGACGGATGATTTCGGGATGATTTCGGAACATTCTTAAATCCCCGCATAACCAACTGAAGGCTTGGTGAAAAACACTCACTCTCTGACGGATTTTTTGATTGCCCTTTCGGCCAAACAAATTGGTGTTTCGTCACCGGTAATGTTTTCAAAATTCGCGAACTTGCAGTCTGATTATTCATTCTTTATTTTGCGTGAAATCAACAAATTATTTATGACTATGGACGCAATGGATGTCTTCCGCCTTGTTGACACGGCTATAGTATTACCGAACCTGTTTTTTTATTCGGCGAACATGTGGGCGCCAGCACGCATGCACTAAACGAGTGCATTAAACGAGTACATGACAACTCTTGTAAACGTCTTTGTTACGTGAGTAGAATTGTGCTACAATAATTCTGCATTCTGCCATTGACCTTTTATGTTAAACTTACATGCTAAACAACATTTCTTAAAGCCTTAAACTTGTGCGTATGTCTCTAAACATATGTCATACAGAGATTTTAAAAC
The DNA here is from genome assembly GCF_020536995.1 of Dreissena polymorpha. Classification (NCBI taxonomy): domain Eukaryota; kingdom Metazoa; phylum Mollusca; class Bivalvia; order Myida; family Dreissenidae; genus Dreissena; species Dreissena polymorpha. The sequence goes on from NC_068361.1 coordinate 56,529,213, forward strand.
CATATTAAAGTTGAACGAAACTTTTCATTTAAACTGCAGATTGCGCTGCAGATTGCGTACATGCAAACTTGAGGTCTTTAAGTCATAAACTATTTGTAGATGAGGATGAGATCTTCACATTACCGCTAAATATAGATACGACCGAGTATTTGTATTTCTCAATGGCTTTATATTACAGAAAGTGTTCACCTGTTTAATGCGATTCTGTCAGATAGTAACGAAATATTTATTGTACGTCAGTTCATTTCTTATTTAAATGTTAAGAGGTAACATAATTTTCGAAAACGAAGGAAACATTTGAGTGAATATCTTAATTGTATGAATTTGTTTAACATACTTTATTATCAAAGTTAATGCTATACATACAATACAAGCTGTAATGTACTATAGGATACTTAAAATGTTATAACAATGTACACTTAACGTGCGCCACCACATTATATACTCATAATGCTCTTATTCATTATTTATGTTATAATATTTTAACGTTGTTTTATCATCACTTTTTATTGTATAATGATAAAATGAGACAATGTATTCAGCGTCGGTGGCCTTGAATTGCTGCAGCAAAAAGTACATATATTTGATTGTATTGGTTCATAAGGATTAGAGCGAGAAAATGTTCTATACTGAAATGATTGTTGGTGCTATGTATTATTAATATATAGAAAAGAAGGAACATTACGCTATCGTTATGTTATACTGATACATGCATGAGCAGGCTTATCTTTCCCTGTAGTAGAGGTAGGTATAGTGGTATTCTAATAGTGCAGAAGAACTCATTCCATGTACTTTCTACCCAGTAGGTAGCGTTTACCTATATACAACCAGCGACATATCGAATTCTGGGTTTATCTAGTTGAATAGTGCTCTGGGAAAACGGGTTTTAATGCATGTGCTTAACGTGTCCACGCAGATTAGCCCAAGCAGTCCGCATAGGCTTATCAGGGACGGCTACTTTTCGCTTAAATGGTATTTTCGTAAGATGACTCTTCTAAGCTAAAATCCAGATTAGGCAGAAAGTGCTAATCTGGGACGACACTTTACACACAAATCTTAAGCCCCGTTTTTCCAATAGCGCGGCCAATTTTAAAAGTGCGTAAAAATCACTGGCAGGTGGAAACGTGAGCACACTTACAAGTTTTAAACATGATTCTGCCTTGTCAGAGTGGTTCTACATGACAATGATTTCTAAGCGTCAGAGTATATCATTCATTACGTTACCGAGGTTAAGTATAAAAATATAGTTATTAGTTTGCATGACCTTACAAACAGAGGTTTGACGCACTATTCGCGGACAGACGACACATAAAACAGTAATAGATCTAGCGTTCAATTAATTCAGTGCCTTCGTATTCAAATGAATGACCCTCATTCGGATCAAACACGACCCGCTTGATCTATACTGATAAATTACTGATAGCTATTTGTGTAATGGCGATTTATTATCTGTGAAATAACAAGAATGTTGCAAGTAAAATAATATATGCGCGGATTTTTTTATAGAGAAGGCGTGACGTTTAAAGACCACTAACACTCAAAGTAAACGAATATTTCGTACAATATTTCAAAAAAATAAATTAAACATATACACAATAAATGTTCCTGATGGCAAAAGCCAAAATTTCATCGCTAGATGTGGTCTGGTAACATAGATTTAACAAGATACAAAATGCTCTTTTTGAGGGGGTGGGTGGGGGTGGGACAATATTTTTAACAAATGTTCATGTACCATGCTAGTGTACGTGTGTCGTATGAATTGATATCGTTGCAGGAAATTTAAATGGGATATATTGTGCCACAAAAAAATAAAAGCAAGCATTTGTACCTCGTAAAATCTATGTTATCACACCACATCTAGCGTTGAAATTTTGGCTATTGTTACAAGGAACACATTTATGTAACTTGAAAGGGACCTTTTAACGTTTTGGTAAATTGTCAAAATTATAAAAAATGTTTAAGATTCGCTAATTATCGTTGTAGTTATGATATTTTTTAGGAACATTCACCGTGCTCTTAAATATCCATTATATGCATCTTTTGACGATTTAAAAACCTGAAAATTATACAGCGGTGCAACGCGAAACGATTGAATAATTTTGAGATTTCTGTTGTTGTCTTTATATGTTGTTACACTACGAGGATTGCTTTAATAAAGTATTTTATACATCATTCATCGTATGAGCACGGATGGCCGAGTGGTCTAAGCGTTACTTTTACTCCAGGGGTCAATGGTTCGAGCCCAGTTGCGGGTTACTTTTTTCTTTCTTTCATTTTATTCTTGTTTTTTTTTTAATGGAGCTTTTAGATCCAATTTTTAATTTATTAATATAAAGCATTTAATGACAAATTTCAATGAATGCCAAAATATGTAGTCATCTTTAAACTGTCCATTTTAACGGTAAACAGAAGCTATGAACTAAGTACAGAAATGCAAGTCCACGACGGATAAACAGTAGTCGAAAACTAGCATAAATTCAACTTGATTCTCAGTGTTAGAATCACACGTACATGAAATACTACTTCAATAAAACTTATGTTATATTTTTTTAAGTACGATGGCATGGGGGGAATCAGAAATATGTGTTCTTTATGACAGAATGTAAATAGCCCACGTGGATACGCCCAAGTCTCCACATGTACACCTGAGATTCTTCGTATTCCCGTCATGAGGTTTTAAGGGTGCACGTTCGATTCTTTACGTGCGCACATGCTGACAACTTAACATCACGTTCATTATTTTTTTTAATGTTTACATCAATCAATGCTCGAGCAAAATAAGTTCGACTATGCTTGTATAAGTACAAACGTACTTAGTTTGAAATAAATTCCGATAATTATAGAAATTATGTTTACATCACACACTTCTCCTAAGAGTATGTTCGTTTCTTATGTTAGTTGAATAAGTGCCACATTTGTGTTATCGTAAGATGCATCATCAAGCGCTATTGACGTCAAAGTTCGTTTGTTGTTCGGGTCATGAGGTTTACCTTTTCAATTTTGATTCTGATCTTAAATGAAACAATTACGCCAAAACATTCTTATTACCAACGAAAGAAAGTAAAGCTGTGCGTCTGAACTTTTTTGCTGAGTTCATGCATGAATATATGTGTGACAAATATTCGATTGATATACATGGTATCGTAAGTATATATTTAATGAAATGTTTGCTGTTTGCGTTTCTGCATCGTTTGTTTAGTTCAAGTGTGACGTTTGGAACCCTTTACACATATATAAACCTATTCATTTTCTAAGGCTTTAACCTCCCCCCGTTTTATTTGTTTTCGGTTTGTGCATTTTTTTGGTCTTTTCTAGTATGTTGTATGTCTTGCTGTTTCCCAATGGGTTCTTTGTCATAAATAAAGGATCTCGTGCTATATTAAAGTTTCTCGCATGCTAGGGCAACTGAAGTTCATTTAAATGTATAAATAATTTCTTTATCGGCGTGATATAAACATAACAATAAGTTATGTACTCGATATATAGATGGTTATCATTTCGATGCACATTTTAAGTGCGGGTACCTTCGTTGTTCCCTTTGCGACCAACGTTGTTTGACATTGTCAACATACGTCTTATTAGAAAGGAGACGCGAGATCACGACTCGAAGACGCGAAATCACGTTGCGAGAATACGAAATCGCGATGAGAGAACGTGAGATCACGTCGCTAGCTCTCGATAGTAATATCGCAATCTTGCATCTAGTGTCTTCGCGTCGTGTTTTTGCGACCTCGCCAATGTTTGATTTTGAAGTCTTTTACAGTTCGCAAATAAGAGCACATGACGCGAAAACGCTATATTAATATCGCGATATCGCATCGTGATATCGGACCTTCGCATCGTGATGTCGTACTTTAGACCTACTTGAATCAGAAGTAAGAGGAGCTTTGCCGTAGAAAGCATTTCATGACCTATACCAACACAAGTTAAGGTTTCGATGTAAACAATACATAAGTTTATGAGGCACATGGGTTTATATTTTACCGTACTTTCTATTATGCTGTCGGTATATCGTTCTGATTAAATTATCACATTTCTTATCCTTCAACTAGTTTTCTTAAGGCAGAATTCTTCAATTGTGGTTTGAAATTATGACCATTACAATTATCCTTGACAATATACCCGCCTCTTGTGACGCTTCTTATCTCCCTTGCATAGAACTCGATCGATCCAGTTTTGATTGCATATATATATCATTAAAAACAACTAAATGCAGACTTGTATTCATCATCAGTAGCTCGTGCTTAATCTTTGTTCTTTGCCCCGGGCTGTCCATAAACGCATTTACATAATTATACGTTTTCGCTGACTCTTACTTAGTAGATAACATAGCGTTTAACTTACATTTTCCCCATCGAGAGTAAAAGTTCATAAACATGGAGTAATTTAAATTGTACAGGAGTCAAGAGGAAAAGGCTAGAATTTATTATAAAACACTTGTCGCAATGTATGGCTTATGTACGTAGGTAGGAATCTTAAATCGATTTATAAACCATATGCCACTCAACTGCATGTGCTGTGATCTTAGCGCGTCATATATATCAAACAACTCCCACCTAAATGATGTCATATCATTTCTGCATTCGTGCACATTGTAGTTTGTGTTTTCAATTGGCTAGTGAGGGCATGAGCGGCCACCACATGAGTCATGTCGCCGACTACGACCATGCAAAGGCGAGGGCAGTAGAAGACGTCTTACAGGTGCATCGAGCGTAGAGAATTTCTGCGCCGGCACCAGCATCGCGATTCCAATGCGAAGAGTGATACTATTTATGTGATATTTACAACATGTCTTAGTGCAGACAAAAATAAACAAACGTAAAAGCGAGTACTAACTTTGAAGCTTGACGCGAACATGTTAAAGTTCTTTTTAAAAAACGGAGTGTGCATGTTAATAAAGTCAATAAAAACAATCAAAACATCGATGAGGATAAAATATTGATAGTATTTGTAAAAAAGAGTATTGAAATATTTTCTAAAACAAACTACCATACTAATCATCTCTTTTTTATCACTATCTTGCAAACCATGCCATATATTAGGATACAATAGATTTATATTCCAATTAAAGTTATCATATAAATTTTAACATTTTTGCTTGTTCGATACCGTTTTTACATAGTGTCCGGTAAGTATATCGTTTGCACTCATTTACTTCGTGACAAAAACACATATGTATGTCGTTTTGATAAGTGTCTTCTTGTTCACGAATTTACCCACACCAGAATCCATGGCGAGTTATAAGTACAGAAGAACTAGTTCTTTAATAATACTGTGACCCAATTGAATGATGCGGGCTTATATAATGCGAGCAATTCCTCTCTGTTAAATGTTGTAATTATCTGTACAATGCCCATGGTAATGTAAGAGCAATCACTCGTTTACCACCTGGTGAAATGTTTTAGCGGAGTGTTCGCCCTTGTTTCAACGGAGAGTTTCTCCGTTGGCATCGTTTTAATGAATTCTAATTTCAGCGTATTTTTCTTAGACATTGAAAACGGTAAATCACACATGGAGTACTTCAAGTTGTTATTTTTCTTCATAACGCCTCGTTTGTTTTACTAAAAGTATACTAAAATATAGAATAATGATCACTTTGTACCCATGTACAAAGTTAGTAAGTGAGGACGCCGATAATCTTTTAATGACATTGGTCAGTGCGAAGTCTTCGTTTGTTTAAATAAAAAGGGAAAAGTTTACTTTCACATAAATACTAAATTTGATTAAAAACCCGAGTGTATGATAATTATTTAAACATATATTATATTAACATGTTCACTTGCAAACACAACCGAAACTTGTTGAGTGCAATAATTATTTTATTTGAATGTGTCAGTTAGTTTTGTCTTTAACAATTGCATGCAAATATGAAATGTCTGCATTACTACAAATTTGAAAAAGTTTTGCATATTAGTAGCATACAAAATAAAGCACATTCATAATGTTTCTAAACACAGATATGTGTGCAATATAATAAAGAAAGATATTAATTAATGCATTGAATAAAGACTAAATGATATTTCTTGATCAAGTAATATATATTTCAATTAGTTTTATTTGATGTAATATGTATTATAACACGTCGATGCAGATAATCCGATGCTTAAACTGTCATTTTGCTGTGTCGCTGTAATAGCTAATAATCACTGACAGCTAATGAATTCAATGTACTTTTGTGTATCTGATGAACAATACATGTATCCAAAATAATGCATCAAAAGCAAAGAAATCTATTTTCTTATCTGAAAAAGAATTTCCCTTTAGGTCAATTATTCATATATTATGTTCTAATACAGTATTTATAAAATTTATTAGCAACTATGTAAATATAGCTGTATGTAAGCATTTAGAAAAAAACAAACCCTTTTTTTAACTATTTATCTATTTATTCGTTTCTAATCTTTCGGGCCATGTAGGATGAATACAGGCGAATAATTTCGTCATGTTAAATATTGATATCAATCCTTTCATGTTTTATATTGAGCAAAGAAAAAATGTATTGCAGTTGCTACAAATACGAGCGATATGCCAAGCCCACCCAATCTTCGGCGACGCTGTGTTGCATAAATCCCTCTCGCAGAGACAGACCTCGCCGCTCTCGTCGTCTGATGACTGGGAAGGCAGCCGTTTTTAAGATATTTCATTTCCAAGCAACATCTGACGAGGGCTAAAACAGTGAGCGCTTGTAGACATTGCTAAGAAACGTGCGTTTACGTAACAATCAATTGAGAGGCTGTATTTATATACACTTAACGTTTTGAAATTTGACAACCCTGACTTGTTCTATTAGCAAGTTACCTGTTTAGAAATTTAAAAAAGAGGATAATATTATTTGAGTTTCTTTTTCGTGTAATCTAAAATTACGTAAATAGGCGTTTACTTACATAATTTTAGTGTGTTAAATGGTTTTGTTTTAATTTTTAGCTCGACTTTTCGAAGCAAAATGACAGCTATACTACTCGCCCCGGCGTCGGCGTCTGCGTCGCCGTTGGTGAAAGTTTTTTTATAAAGTCAAATAACTTTAACACTATCGAAGATAATTAACTCAAACTTGATATACATCTTTATGGCAACAAGGCAATTGTGTATATCAAGTTGCATAACTCTTTCAGCATTATTTTTAGAGTTATGCCCCCTTATATGCTTAGAAAATTCAAATGTGTGTTAAGTTTTTTGTTTAGGTCCACTTTATTCATAAAGTATCAAAGCTATTGCTCTCATACTTGCAACACTAACTAACTCTCATAAGGGAACTGTTTAGGCAAGGTTATGTAACTCTGACTGGCATTTTGACAGAATTATGGCCCCTTTTATACTTAGAAAATTGAAGATTTGGTTACGTGTTGTGTTTTGGTCCATTTACTCCTCAAGTATAATAGCTATTGCTTTCAGATTTGGAGCACTCTCTAAACTATCATAAGGGGACTGTACAGCACAAGTTGCATAACTTTGGTTGACATTTTGAAGGAATTATGGCCCTTTTTTACTAAGTAACTTGAATATTTTGTTAAGTTTTGTGTTTAGATGCACTTTACTTCTAAAGTATCAAGGCTATTGCTTTCAAACTTCAAATTCTTTCCAACTATCATGAGGGTACTGTACCTGGCAAATTGAATTTGACCTTGACCTTTGAATGACATTGAATCTCAAGGTCAAATAAATCAAGTTCGCTTAAATTGCCATAACTTCTTTATTTAGGATCAGATTTGTTTCATACTTTGACAAAACAACGCTTACCTGACATACCACAATGGGCTCAACCCATACCATTCTCCAGGCCCCACCCCAGAATCCCCCCCCCCATTTTTTTTGTTTACCTTTTTTATGCCCCCGGTAGCAGTCGAACTGTCCGTCAGTCAGTGCGTCCGTCCGAAAACTTTAATATTTGCCATAACTTTTGTTACATTGAAGATAGTAACTTGGTATATGGCATGGATGTGTATCTCATGGAGATGCACAATTTGAGTGGTGCAAGGACAAGGTCAAGGTCTTCCTTCAAGGTCAAAGGTCAAATATACGTCCGACAACTTTAGTATTGGTCATAACTTTTGCAATATTGAAGATAGCAACTTGATATTTGGCATGCACGTATATCTCATGGAGCTGCATATTTTGAGTGACGAAAGGTCAATGTCATCGTTCAAGGTCAAAGGAATTTTTTTACAATATTGAAGATAGCAACTCGATATTTGGCATGCATGCGTATCTCATGGAGCTGCACATTTTGAGTGGTGAAAGGTCATGGTCATCCTTCAAGGTCAAAGGTTAAGGTCAAAGGTAAAATTTTGCAATATTGAAGATAGCAACTCAATATTTGGCATGCATGCGTATCTCATGGCTTTGCACATTTTGAGTGGAGCAAGGTCAAGGTCATCCTTCAAAGTCAAAGGTCAAGGTCAAAGGTCAAATTTAGCAATATTGAAGATAGCAACTCGATATTTGGCATGCATGCGTATCTCATAAAGCTGCACATTTTGAGTGGTGAAAGGTCAAGGTCATCTTTCAAGGTCAAAGGTCACATTTTGCAATATTGAAGATAGCAACTCGATATTTGGCATGCATGCGTATCTCATAGAGCTGCACATTTTGAGTGATGAAAGGTCAAGGTCATCCTTCATGGTCAAAGGTCAAATATATGGCTTTAAAGCGGCGCGGTAGGGGCATTGTGTTTAACGAACACAGTTCTTACAACACATACAACACTTACTTGACATACCACAATGGACTCCACCCAAACCACCCCCAGGCCCAACCCCAGAAATTCCCCCCCCCCCCACACCGAAAAAAAACTTTTCCTTCATTTTTCTTCTTATTTTTGAAATATCATCTAATAAATGACCACACACCCACATGATTCCCCCTCTCCATCCACCACACACAAAACGATTTTTTTAACATGGTAAAAAAACAAATATTTATTTTTATTATTTTATTTTTGAAAGACCGTCCAACCATCACACTCAAGATATCGCTATCAAACTTGAAATATAATCTTTTTAGTTTGTTTTATGTCTTTTTTCAAATGTTCAATAGATTGTTGAAAATATACCTGAACTCAGAATCGTCTATAATGTACCACTTCTTTAAAAACATAAGCGATCAATATGTTTCAATTATGTTCCTCTTCCAGTTAGAATATTACTATATTACCTTGACCTTATTGAATATGAACAATTTCCCCATTATATTGTCAAGCACTCGAAAAGTCGAGCGCCCTGTCTTCTGACAGCTCTTGTTATCTCGTCTTGTTTTATAACTTTACGTGGGTTTTGTGACTCTTGTATTTTCACGCGTGACTTATCAGTGTTCGTTACACATCATCCAACATGCACTTAGACAAACACTCGTCTGTGATTCAAGCACCTTACCACGATTGGGAGATATTGAAAGAAGACATACGGACATTTGCATAAAGAGTACAGGACATAAAACGATTTGTTGTGGCGCCATTACCAAAACTTAAAACATAGTTTTAACATCGTTACGAATTTGTTGTCAATAGCGCACAAGTTTAGTGTACGGGTTCACTTGATTACTGTAATTAATAATTACTTTTTATGTAACCGCAACGAATGGACAAGTTGCACTGGAATAAATACCATTCTGCCGCTTACATAACAGCACGTTTCAATTAACCCATTCATGCCTAGCGTCCTGAAAAAAGGACATTGCAAACAGCGTAGACCCAGATGAGACGCTGCGCTGTTTGCTGAAAGAAATTTCTGTAAGAAATATTCTAAATATAGAAATAAATATACCAGACACCCCTACTTTTGGAAATAAATTGATCCAATTTAAAAGGGTGGGAGAGTCCACTGGGCATAAATGGGTTAAACGAACGCATCTTTATTGCATAGTTTTCTCGTTTTATGTTGGTTGTTATTCATTACCTTGATGTACACGATAAATTAACAAGACATAATGACATCAAACCTTGTGTGTTAACTTAATTTTATTATTTTATTCATCATACAATTTACTTCTTATCTTAATTGCGACACTTAAGACACAAGCTTATTTAATGAAACGTGCGTCTTACATTGTAGTGTTATCAGAACACAATACTTAGCTGTGCTAAGCAAAATCGCTATAATGAATTGCGAAGTGCCGCTGTATCGGTAACGGAGTGCAGATTAGTAAATTTCTGACAGAAGAATGCGTTTTGTCCATAAATAAATAGTTGTAACAATTCAACAGTTAACAAAACATCTTTCCCTTGACATTTTTGTTACAGAATCTAAAATTCTTACGAATATTATGCCTGTGCGATCAAGTACAAGGGAGTGGAGTAGTCTTTTTTTTCTAACAGGTCAAGGTCGTATTATTCTTATGACTGTGTTTGAGAAAGTATAATATAAAGTACACGGTACTGTTATTTCCAGGCATATTGAGCAAGCCATCGACGGCATGAGCGGTAACCAAAAGCGTCACATCGCCGCCTACGACCCCAAGAAGGGAAAAGACAACAAGCGACGTCTCACGGGCCTGCACGTGACCTCGAGCATTGAGGATTTCTCCGCCGGTGTCGCCAACCGCGGCGCCAGCATCCGCATTCCCCGCCAGGTGGCTGCCGACGCATACGGATACTTGGATGACCGACGACCGGCGTCGAACTGCGACCCATACTCAGTAACGGAAGTCATCATTATGAGAGAATTGAGATAGAGAAGTGAATGGCGCATATACAGAGAACCATTTGTTTTATGCTAAAAATTGTCCCCGATGAGAATTTCATGTGATCTCGAATCCCGCTGCTATTTTATTATTTCATAAAATTCGTATCTGCAAATATGAACCATGCTGACGAAAAGCGGGATTGTTTTATCAACGCGAAACGTAACGTCTCCTAAATAAAGCGAGGGTATGAAAATAAGCCTGGCTTAAGTGTTGAACATTTTCGATTTAAACGTTGAAGAAACTGCAAATATTGAACTGGTTGAAAATGAAGAAGTTGGTGTCTTAAATACCTTTCTTGTGACGTATCCAGGTTTTGTTCATGCAAATGCAATATTGCTTTTAACTTTTTTGAAGCGATAAGCTTCGTTATGTTCTTATTCGATGTGATAGAGGCTTTTAGTGATTTTTAATTTTTATCTTTTTTTTTCAATCACTGTCGTACTATTTTAAATGTCATTTTATGATTTTTATTTCATTTGAAGCATACATTATCATCCCCATGTCTATTTTTACATAAGCCATACACATAAGGATATATTTTAACACGGTATATAATGAAAATAAAAGTGTAATATTTGATTGTGTCGTGCTTTGCCCTATTCTGGATTTCGACGTTTCACATACCATATACTCGACCTTAGACCTTCCTAATACCTGACCGTACACGTACCCGACCGTACACGTACCCGACAGTACGCGAAACTTAAGTCTTATGTGCACCGTTCGAACAAGATATATACTATGTATTTATTCTCTTGGCGAATCCAAATATCTCGTTAAGGAATTATGTTTATTAATTTTAAATAAGTAAAATTATATTTTGGCTACGCAAATTAAGATCATGCAAAATCCGCGTGAACTTAATATCAAATGTTTCATAATATTCATATTCGCACTAAGAAGAGTCTTTTCCGTAGTGTCTATAATCTGTTTCATTATTAATGGTTTCAAATGTGCCTTGGATGAACCTTTCAACCATTTGGGTTTTATTTCTGGTAGATGAGTATCGGAGTAGAAACCTTACTTACATAAAGAATTTATATAAAGCAAGCGCGCGCATTAATTGTGAATTCATATGATGTAAGTGTTAACACGATCAACCTAACGTGTCTTACTTGTATCTAAAATCTAAAAATTGACAGTTTTCATAAAAGTTTTACTCGCAATTTGCTTAAATAGAAACTTCATGAAATGTAGAGCATGCGGAAGTCTTTCATATTAATTAAAATATACTACTCAAAATTTACTAAGGATCACTTTTTATAGTATGTGTTATTTTGAAGTTTACCCCTAGTTGATTCAACCAGCGTCACGCATCAATGATAAATCAACACATACAAATCAAATCAAAAACACACATTCTAATATCAAAAGCTGCAAAATAACAATTGAATTTAAATTAAATTGAAGATAATATGAAAATAAAAAGTGATCCTTAGCAAATTTTGAGTAGTATATATTGGTATGCAAATCGCACACGTGTGCGAAACGTTATACAACTTTAAAACACTCGCATCAGCAAAATTTTAGAAGACTCCAGTCATTAGTCTGCATTATCAAAGAGGGTAAATACTGAATGCTTCGGTGAGAATATGTGGGGTGTAGAGACCCGCCAAAGATCTTTAAATAAATGACATTTGGTATGCGACGTCTTTTTATTCAATGTAACAAGTATATTCGCGTCGGGCGTATTTCCAGACGCCTCCTCCGAATAACAAGCGCTCCCACTGGTACAGGGCAATGGCTTGGTCAAGCAGTTAAGCAATATTTAGCTCAGCTATTTTCGGAGAAAACCCGAGGTATTGTCATATTCAGCTCGTCGTGTCGTCCGACGTCGCCATCTGCGTCGTGCTAAAACCTTTACATTTGGCTCTAAAATCAAAAGTGCTTCCACCTACAACTTTGAAAGTTCATATGTAGATGCACCTTGATGAGTTCTACACACCACACCCATTTTGGGGTCACTAGGTCAACGCTCAAGGTCACTGTGACCTTAAAAAACACACACAAACATCTGAAAAATTTCATTCATTCAAAACTGCACCCGCAGCCGAGCGTTGGCCCCCGTTATGCGGTGCTCTTGTTTTAATCTTTTAACAAAACGACATGCGTGTTAGTTCGATAAAACATGGTTATGTAACGTGTCTGTCTTAAATAATTACTTTATAACTGTATTTAATAACACATCATTTCAGAAACGTGTGAAATAAAATGTTTTCTCACATCCTGAATATATATCGGGTCGTGGCCACCATATCTGGTTTATAGAATGTTCCAGAACTTGACAAACATTCCTGTGTTCTTAATATGGTATATGGGTCGTACTAGACTTGAGTACTCTTCTTACGTATAAATAATTGACCTGGCTTGAAAGATTTAAATATTTGTATGTGTTATTTGTATCTTCATCTGTATTACTTACTGAACCATTTTCTGTAATACGCTCAGGGAAAATATGTGTTTAATGTTTCATATAGTAATTGATAATTGTTAAATATTATATTATCGTTAATTTTCTTTTTTATCACATTCAGTAATTGAAGTTAATTATACACATAAAAATAATAACAAACACATGTATTTATTCCTTTAAAGAGAAATGTGTTTGTTGTTAGTATTTGTATTATATTGGTACCTCGGTTATTGACGAGTAGTGAGCTGGTTTTAGTTCAAGGTACTCCGTTTTCGACAATATTGTTTACGTGAAAAGCAATTATTTATTAAAAAATCATCTGCGAAAAGATGATACCAGAATAATATTTGTTATGTATAAACTACGTATAAAAATTTGTTAATTATGACCAGGCAACGATCTGGACTGTTAATATCACACCATATAAGCTTTCTATCGTATGAGTAGATATGACAAAACATCTATAATGTTTATCTTACTCGTTAAATCATAATGTAGTTCACGATCTTAAAATTAATGTATTATATCATGTCATTATAAGTCTAGTTTCCATAATATTTGTCTTAAATGTTTCTTTCGGTAAGACAAATATATGAAAAGTGGATATAAATTGTTAAGTACAGATGTTAGTGATAGCAGTTACCTATGATATCAGTCTTACATTTTCGTTTCGGTAAGACATATATATCTATGGCAATCTTAATGTTAAGTCCATAAATGTTAAAATACCATCTGTTATAGATATATAACTCATATATGTTAAATAATTAAGCTATATTATATTTTTTTGTATTTAAAGGTTTCTTGGCGATTGGTTATTTTACTTGTTTTTCGTAATAAAAAAATTGAACTGAATTTATAAACATATCCGAAGAGGCCGATGTAGAGAAACCATTAAATGCAGGATAAAGTGGTGTAATATGGCATACTTATGTAAATGTGTATGTTATGTCGTTGTTTGTTAAATCGATGCATATGTTTAGAATACAGCCCGAAAATGCTTCCTTTAAACAACATTCTATCATGCTTATATGATGATATTTGATAGTACGTAACAAATTAGGATAAATGTGTGCTACATTTAAAAAGCCAATTCCTATGTTTCTACATTGTTAATAGAATACCATCCAGTAATCGGTACAAGGACAAACATAAATATAGGCAGCTATACTACCCAAAGTAGTTGATTGAAGAAACCTCTAAGATAAGAACATATTGTATTCAGGGCTCGAAATTAACACTCGCAAACTCGCAAAATGCGAGTGAAAAATACCGATTGCGAGTTAAGTTTTAAGCCACTAGTAATTTTTTTGCGAGTAAAGAAATAGTGAAAAAAAAACACAGTAATATTGCTTAATGCGTTTGACGTCCTGAACGCTAAACCATAGGTCATAGAACGTCCTAATACCCGTATGCGGAAGCGCGCACCTTGTATATAGACTAGTATACTTACAGTACAGATACCAGGATGGTATTGGTACAAAGAACGTTAAACAGTCAACTATTTCACACGTGTTCATTTAACTTGAACAGACTTGGCGTCGAAGCGAAAAATAACTAGTTTCTTTTTGCCCACAGATGGAAATAACAATACGAAAGATAAAGCAAAGTTCACTGTTGACTAAAAAAAACAATATTAAATTATGTTTCCAGCAAAATTTGAGAGAATGTTTTTGATTTTGCGAGTTGGTATTAAAGCTGCTCGCAATGTTTTGCAAGTAGAAAACAAGTTAAATTCGAGCCCTGATTGTATTATAGTTTAAAATAGATTGGTTAAATGCTTAGAAAACGTTCCAGAATTATTTTGCATGTATGCTTTTTGAAATATTTCCTCAAAGCGATCTTCTCCAAATGTTGGAAACATACAATTACAACTTTTGTTAAAATTTTGTATTCTAGTCTACACTGTTCGTCAACACTTGTATTGTATGTATGTCCTCGTGGGCTTAAATGCCTTATTGGATTGAAATAAACTGTCTGTCTGTCTGTCTGTCTGTCTGTCTGTCTGTCTGTCTGTCTGTCTGTCTGTCTGTCTGTCTGTCTGTCTGTCTGTCTGTCTGTCTGTCTGTCTGTCTGTCTGTCTGTCTGTCTGTCTGTCTGTCTGTCTGTCTGTCTGTCTGTCTGTCTGTCTGTCTGTCTGTCTGTCTGTCTGTCTGTCTATCAAGAAATCGTATCGACGGATGATTTCGGAACATCCTTACTGCTTAAATCCCCGCACATTTTTCACTGAAGGCTTGGTGAAAAATACTAACTCTCTGACGGATTTCTTTGATTGCCATTTCGGCCAAACACATTGGTGTTTCGGTAATGTTTTCAAAATTCGCGAAGTTGCAGTCGGATTATTCATTCTTTATTTTGCGTAAAATAAACAAATTATTTATGGACGCAAAGAATGTCTTCCGCCTTGTTGACACGGCTTTTGTATTACCGAACCTATGTTTTTTATTCGGCGAACATGTGGGCGCCAGCACTCATGCAGTAAACGAGTGCATTAAACGAGTACATGACAACTCTTGTAAACGTCTTTGTTGCGTGAGTAGAATTTCGCTGCTCTAATACTGCATTCTGCCAATGACCTATTATGATTAACTTACATGCTCAGCAATATTTCTTACTGGCTTAAACATGTGCGAATGTCTCTTAACAAATGTCTTACAGAGATGTTAACGAAACTTTTTATTCAAAATACCAAGTGCGTACTCGCAAACTTGAGGTTTTTAACCCATTTATGCCGAGCGTCTAGAAAAAAGGCCTTGGCAAACAGCGTAGACCCAGATGAGACGCCGCATGATGCGGCGTCTCATCAGGGTCTGCGCTGTTTGCTTAATTAAATTAATTTCTGTAAGAAATATTCTAAATATAGAAATAAATATACTAGACATCTCTAATTTTGGAAATGAATTGATCCAGTTTAAAAGGATGGGAGAGTCCACTAAGCATTAATGGGTTAAGTAATAGACTATTGTTAGATAAGGATGGGATCTTCATATTACCGCTTAATATAGGTAGATTATAGCATGTCGGGGGTTCTCCCGCAACAAGTGTATCCAGTAAAAGACGAATACCATGTGGTAATGATGTACAACGTATCATCCTTTACGACATAGTATTTCTATTTCTCAATGGCTTTATATTACAGAAAGTATTCACCTGTTTTATGCGATTCTGTCTGATAGTAGCAAAACAAATATTTATTATACATCAGTTCATTTCTTATTTCAATGTTAAGAGGTAACATAATTTTCGAAAACGAAGGAAACATTTTAGTGAATATCTTAAGTGTATGACATTGTTTTACATACTTATTTATCATATCATAGTTAATGCTATACACACAATACAGCTTTCTTGTATTATGATACTTATTATGAAATAACAATGTACAATTAATGTGCGCCGCCACATTCTATATTCATAATGCTCTGATGTATGCTTTACGTAGTTTTATCATCACTTTTGTTTGTATAATGTTAAAATGGGACGATTGCAGTATGTGCCGGTCTACTTTAATTGCTGCAACAAATTGTACGTATACTTTATTTTATTGGTTCATAAGGATAAGAGTAATATTCGATAGTGAAATTATTGCTGGTGCTATGCATTATTACAAACAAAAAAATAAAATTACGCTATATTTATGTTATACTGATACATGCAAGAGCACGCTGATCTCCTGTAGCAGAGTTTGGTAGTGGTATGCTTATAGTACAGAAGTACTCATTCCCTGTACTTTGTACCCAGTTGGTAGCGTTTACTTATTAACCAACAGCGACTCGTCCGGGTTGATCTATTTGAATAGTGCTCCGGAAAAACGGGTTTTAATGCATTTGCTTAAAGTGTCGTCGCATATTAGCTCAAGAAGTCCGCACAGTCTAATCAGGGACGACACTTTTCGCTTAAATGGTATTTTCGTTTGATGGCTCTTCTTAGCGAAAATCCATTTTAGACGGAACGAGTCGTTCCTAGTTTTTACTGTGCAGTCTGCACAGCATAATCTGGAACGACACTTTATAAACAAATCTTAAGCCCCGTTTTCCGATAGCGCGGTCAATTTTAAAAGTGCATGAAAATCACTGGCAGGTGGAAACGTGAGCACAGTTACACGTTTTAAACATACTTCTGTCTTGTCAGAATGGTTTTACATGACAAGTTTTTATGACTATTAAACGTCAGAGTATATCATTTATCACGTTACCGAGGTTAAGTATACAAATATAGTTATACGTTTGCGTAGGGCATCCTTGACTTTACAAACAGAGGTTTGCCGCACTATTCGCGGACAGACGACTCATTAAACAGTAATCGCGTTTAATTAATTCAGTGCCTTCGCATTCAAATGAATGACCTTAAAGGGATCTTTTCACGCTTTGGTAAATTGACAAAATTGAAAAAAGTTGTTTCAGATTCGCAAATTTTCGTTTTAGTTATGATATTTGTGAGGAAACAGTAATACTGAACATTTACCATGGTCTTATATAGCCATTATATGCATCTTTTGACGATTTAAAAACCTAAAAATTATAAAGCGTTGCAACGCGAAACGATTGAATAATTTGGAGAGTTCTGTTTTTGTCGTTAAATTTTGTGAAACTACGAAGATTGCTTATATAAGGTATAAAATACTTCATGTATATATACTCGGCGGAATAGCTCAGTAGGCTAAAGTGTTTTTACTTCAGGACTCTGGCAGGACTCCAGGGGTCACTGGTTCGAAACCTGGTCCGGGCAATATTCTTTTCCTTTTTTTAATTTTATTCTTGATTTTTTACTGGAGCTTTTACGATCCAATGTTTACATTTATCGATATAAAGCATTTAATGAATAAGTTAAAAAATGCCAAAATCTGTGAAAAGGCCCCTTTAATTCGGATCAAGCACGACCCGCTTGATATATACTGATAAATTACTGATAAATATTTGTGTCGTTGCGATTTATTATCTGTGAAATAACAAGAATGTTGCAAGTAAAATAATATATGCGCGGACTTTTCTGTAGACAATCCGTGACATAAAAGCCCAAACACACTCAAAATCAACGAATATTTGGTACAATATTTTGGAAAATAAAGTAAACACATACACAATCAATGTTCCTTATGGCAATAGCCAAAATTTCAACGCTTGATGTGGTCTGGTAAATAGATTTAACAATACACAAAATGCTCTTTTTTGTGGGGCATTTTTCCCTACATGGCAATATATTATTATAGTAAAATCTTGTTAACACTCGAGAGGTCACATTTATTGTCTGATCTTAACGAAACTTGGTCAGACGATTTGACCCAATGGTATCTAGAATTGGTTCGAAAATGGTTTCAGTTGGCTGAATAACACAGCTGCCAGGTGACGGGGTATTTTTCCTTAAATGGCTTTAGTAAAAAATTGTTAACAATCTCATTGTCACATTTATTGTCCAATTTTTATAACACTAGGTAAGCACATTTGTATTAATGATATATTGGATCAGTAAGAAAATATATCTGATCTGATAAAAAAAATGGCCGCCAGGGGTCGGGGAATTTATCCTAATATGGCTATAGTAATACTATGTTAGCACTCTAAAAGATACATTTATAGTTCACCCTTCATGAAACTAGGTCAGAACATTTGTTTCTTATGATATCTTGGTGCTGCACTGAGCAGGTTTGTTCCTTTGTATCTTAGGTGATCGACTTCCAGGCCCTCTTGTTTTGTTAAAACATCAATCAATTCTCGAGCAATAATTAGTGCGACTATGCTTGTATAAGTACAAACGTACTTAGTTTGAAATAAATTCCGATAATTATATAAAATATGTTTACATCACACACTTCTCCTAAGAGTATGTTCGTTTCTTATGTTGGTTGGATAAGTGCCACATTTGTGTTTACGGAAGATGCATCATCAAGCGCTATTGACGTCAAAGTTCGTGCGTTCTTCGGGTCATGAGGTTTACCTTTTCAAGTTTGATTCTGATCGTAATTAATATAATTAAGCCAGAAACATTCTTATTACCAACGACAGAAAGTAAAGCTGTGCGTCTGAACTTGTTTTGCTGAGTTCATGCATGAATTTATGTATGATAAATATTCGATTGATATACATGGTATCGAAAGTAAATATTTAATGAAACGATTCCGTCTCTGTATCGTATGTATAGTTAAAGTGTGACGTTTGGAACCCCTTAACACAGGTATAAACCTATTCATTTTCGAAGGCTTTGATCCCCCTTCCGTTTTGTTTGTTTTTGTGTTGTGCACTTTCGTGTCTTTGCTAGTACATTTGGTGTGTTGTGCACTTTTGTGTCTTTGCTAATACATTTGGTGTATGTCTAGTTGTTTCTCAATGGTTTCCTTGTCATAAATAAGGACCTCGTGCTATATTAAAGTTTTTTGCATGCTAGGGCAACTGGAGTTCATTTTAATGTATAATGAATTGCTTTATCGGCGTGATATAAACATAACTATGACAAAGTATCCGATATATAGATGATTATCATTTCGATGCACATTTTAAGTGCGGGTACCTTCGTTGTTCCGTTAGGGCATACGTTGTTTCACATTGTCAACATGCGGCTGATAAGAAAGGAAACGAGAGAACACGACTCGAAGAAGCGAAATCACGTTGCGAGAACACGAAATCGCGATGCGAGAACGTGAGATCGCGTAGCTAGCTCGCGATAGTAATATCGAAATCTCGCATCGTTATCTCGTGTCTTCGCAATTTGTTTTTGGGACCTCGTCCTTGTTTGTTTTCGAAGTATTTTACAGTTCCGAAATATAAAGCTCTACACGACGCGATATCGCATCGTAATCTCGCACCTTCGCATCCTAAGCACAAACCCTCGCACCGTAATCTCGCACCTTCGCATCTTAATCTCAAATCCTCGCATCGTAATCTCGCACCTTCGCATCTTAATATCAAACCCTCGCATCGTAATCTCGCACCTTCGCATCTTAATATCAAACCCCTCGCATCGTAATATCGTACCTTCGCATCTTAATATCAAACTCTCGCATCTTAATCTCGCACCTTCGCATCTTAATCTTAAATCCTCGCATCGTAATCTCGCACCCTCGCATCTTAATCTCAAACCCTCGCATCGTGATGTCGCACTTTAGACCGGCCTACTTTATTTAGAAATAAGAGGAGTTTTGCCGTAGAAAGCATTTCATGACCTATCCCAACACAAGTTAAGGTTTCGATGTAAACAATACTTTAGTTTATGAGGCACATGGTTTATATTTTACCGTACTTTCTATTATGTTGTCGGTTTATCGTTCTGGTTAAAATTTAAATTATCACGTTTTTGATCCGTCAACTAGTTTTCTAATCGCAGAGTTCTTCAATTGTGGTTTGAAATTATGACCATTACAATTTCCCTTGACAATGTACCCGCCTTTTTGACGCATCTTATCGCCCTCGCATAGAACTCGATCGATCCAGTTTGTATTGCATATAATTCATTAAAAAACAACTACATGCAGACTTGTATACATCATCAGTAGCTCGTGCTTAATCTTTGTTCTTTGCCCCGGGCTGCCCATAAACGCATTTACATGCAATACGTTTTCGCTGACTCTTACTAAGTAGGTAGCATACCGTTAAACTTACATTTTCCCCATCCAAAGTGCAAGTACATGAAACATACAGTAATTAAAATTGTACAAGAGTACAAGAGTCAAGAGGAAAAAGCTACAATGTGTTATAAAACACTGGTCGAAATGTATGGCTTATGTACGTAGGTGGGAATCTTAAATCGATTTATAAACCCTACACGCAGATAAGCCACTTAAGAAAGTCATGCACTTTAATCTTACATTGTAGCACGTAATATATATCAAATTACTCTGACCTAAATGATGTTATATTCGTACACATTGTTGTTTGTGTTGTTCAGGGGTTATTGAGGGCATGAGCGGCCACGACATGAGTCATGTCGCCGTATACAATTCAATATGGGCGATGGCAGCAGGATACTTCTCACAGGTGCACCGAGCACCGAGGATTTCTACGCCGGAACCAACAGCCCTATTCCCATACGAAAAGCGATACTATTAATGCGATATCTAAAACATGTTTAAGTGCAAACATAAACGTTCTTTGAGCAAAACGGCGCGTGAATGTTAATCTAGTCAATACAAACACAAACAAAACATCGATGTGGATAATGATAAAATAATGAAACCTGTTGTAAAATAGTCTTGAAGTATCTTCTCCAACAGACTACCATAATAACTATCTCTTTGTGATCATGCCATATAGTAAGATAAAATTGATTTATATTCCAATCAAATTATAATATATACATTTGAACATTTTTGCTTGTTCGATACCGTTTTTACATAGTTTCCGGTAAGTATATTTTTGAAATCATTTACTTCGTGACAAAAACACATCATATGTATGTCGTTTTGATAAATGTCTTCTTGTTCACGAATTTACCCACACCTGAATCCGTGGTAAGTTATAAGTACAGAAGAACTAGTTCTTTAATAATACTGTGACCCAATTCAATGATGCGGGCTTATATAAGGCGAGCAATTCCTCTATTTTAACCCATTTATGCCTAGTGGACTCTCCCATCCTTCTAAATTGGAACAATTTATTTCCAAAATAATGTCTAGTGATGTCTAGTTTATTAATTTCTATATTTAGAATATTTCTTACAGAAATTCCTTTAAGCTAACAGCGCAGACCCATATGCGGCGTCTCATCTGGGTCTGTTTGCCAAGGCATGTTTTCTAGACGCTTGGCATATGGGTTAAATGTTGTATTTATCTGTACAATGCCCACAGTAATGTAAGAGCAATTACTCGTTTACAACCTGGTGAAATGTCTTAGCGGAGTGTTCGCCCTTGCTTCAACTGAGTGTTTCTCCGCTGGCATCGTTTTCATGAATTCGAATATCAGCATAATTTTCTTAGACATTGAACACATTAAATCACAAGTGGAGTACTTCAAGTTGTTATTTTTCTTCATAACGCCTCGTTTGTTTTACTAAAAGTGACGTGTATTTTAAGAATATAGAATAATGAATTTACCCATGTACAAAGTGAGTAATTGAGGAAGCCGATAATCTTTTAATGACATTGGTCATTATGAAGTCTTCGTTTGTTTAAATAAAAGGGGAAAATTTTACTTTCACATAAATGGTAAATCAGATTAAGATCCCGAATGTATGATAATTATTTAAACATATATTAGATTTATATGTGCACTTGAAAACGCAACCAAAACTTAGTGAGTGCAATAATTATTTTATTTGAATGTTTCAGTTAGTTTTGTCTTTTACTATTGCATGCACATATGACAATGTCTGCGTAACTACAAATTTGAAAAAGTTTTGCATACTAACTAGCATACAAAATATAATACATTCATAATAATGTGTTTCTAAACACAGATATGTGTGCAATTAATAAATTGGATAGGGACTAAATGATATTTCTTGATCAAGTAATATATATACATTCACTGCCTGTACTTAGGTCCGGGCTAGCCAATGTCCCAGGAACATGCCCGACCGGTCGTGTGTATTTTGGGAGGGATTATGTGTTCTATATCAATAAACTGCATTTTAAATAAGCTTTTCAAAGATGCAACAATCTTAATACAGTACGATCAGATGACAATTAAATCCCAGAGTGAAGTCGGAGACAACAAACAGAATCGTCCGGGGTGGATGAAGGCAACTTGACATTAACACAAAGTTACTATAAAATTATTAGTTATTTATCAATTTTAAATAATTGTAATTTGTTTGATCGATTAGAAGTGTTTTGACAATCTTTTTACGCAATTCAATTAGCAAAACTTATATTAATGGTGTATCCCGGCTTTTAGTAGAGAGTTAACCCTATAAAATTGTTACGACTACCGTAACACGCTATTTTGCGAAAACTAAGATTCACTTACCATTTGTTGTCAGACGGTAACCGCGGCAATCTATATAAAAAAAGGCTTGGCTTTACGGGTGGGGATGGAGGTTCCTCAGATAAGAAAAGAAAAGGGAAGGAGGAAAGTAAGAGAAAGTATGAGAAAAAAAAGGAAATTTCTCCCGAAATGGCGTGAAGATTACAAATAGATGTCTTAAGTAGATGAATATTGAATTCATTAGCATTAGTAAGGCAAGCTAATAAGAATTATTGAATCATATAATTGCGCATCTCTACGCACAAGAAAATACAAGTTGAATGATAAATATAAAGGTTTTGATATACTTTGGTCGCGGCACATGAAAGATTGGTCAGGGCTAGTAGATTCTGCATTTACAAGCCCGAATGGGCTAGTTAAAAAAAAAGTTAGTGTCAAGCCCTTGGCTTTGCCTTGGTTGACAGTATTTTTCCGAAAGTTGACAAATTTACTGTCAGACATGTAATATTTATTTTATTATACCGAACAAACTTTTCAAACATGAACAATTTATAAGAACAATGAACAATTTTAATATTCAATAAGTGTATTTAAATACAGCAATGAATAACCATTTATATTTTGATAACAAAAATAAAAGTACACTGGTTAACACAGTCAATTTCTTATCACTTGATTACGCAATTTATGACGTTGTAAACAGACGACAAAATGGCAAGCAATATTGCCAGCAAACGTTTTTCAACGATAAGCGAGGAGGATTTGAAGGTTAACACAGTCAATTTCTTATCAATTGTTCGGTATAATGAAATAAATATTACATGTCTGACAAGGGTCACCCTGTCAGACATGTAATATTTATTTAATTATACCGAACACACTTTTTAAACATGAACAATTTATAAGAACCATGAACAATATTAAGATTCAATAATTGTAGTTAAATTCAGCAATGATTAACCATTTATATTTTGATAACAAAAATAAAAGTTCGCTGGCTAACACAGTCAAAGTATTCGTTCCTAATGGTGCAGCACAATACCAAATGTCACTGGTCTCTTGAAATGATTCTAACGGTCTTTGCCATAATGCTTCGAGTTTAGGGTTCAGTTTAGATAGGTATGTCGGACCGTATTTGGTACAAAAACGAATATGTACAAGTTTGTACCATATTCGGCCGAATATGGTACAACTGTCTAATTGTACCATATACGTATCTGCAGTTTTGGGGTAAAATGCCTGACCGAATATGGTACAAACTTGTACCATATTCGGATGAAAAATGTACCACATTCGTTCCGAATATGATACACACTCATCATCGTAATCATCATCATCATCATCATCGTTATCTCATCATCATCATCATCATCATCATCATCATCATCATCGTTATCTCATCATCATCATCATCATCATCATCATCATCATCATCATCATCATCATCATCATCATCATCATCACATCAATTATCAACACCCCAATGATCATCATCGTTGTTATCTTTACCAACACCACCATCATCATCACCATCAAAACTAACATCATCATATCCATTATCATGATCGTAATGGTGATCACAAAAGTTTTTTTTGTGATGATAATGACAGCGATGTTTTCGGTCGATAATGAGGATGTTGTGATGATGATGACGACGATGAGAATATCATCATCATCATCGGCCAATAAACATCGCCATCATCATCATCACAAATATTTTGTTATCATCATCATCATTATCATCATCGTCGGCCGATAAACATCGCCGTCATCATCATCTAAAAACTTATCATCATCATTATAACCATCATCATCGTCCGATAAACATCGCTGTCATCATCATCCCAAAACGTTTGTTATCATCATCATCATCATCATTATCATCATCATCATCATCATCACCACAATCATCAAACCCCAATCATCATAACCACTGTCATCATCATCACCACCACCATCATCATCACAATTTTTTTACCATCATCATCATCACAAATGTTTTGTCATCATCATCATCACATATTCATTTTACATTTTGTATTTTATAATTTGTTTCATTCAAGAGATTCAACAAACTTGTACTTTTTTCATTTATTGGTATACTGACAGGATTTTTCAAAGTAATATTGAAGAACATAGAACAGCATTTAAATTTTAATCCAACTGTAGCATTTTGACAAGACATAATATACATATATACATTCATTTTAGTAGCAGCCAAAATATCCCAAATGTGCTTCGTAAAAAGTTACCAGTAAATGAGCAAATGACAACAAATTTCCGGTAGAAGAACATAATCATCAATCACAAAAATAACATAACAGGTTTCCAAACACCGATATACATGTATATTTCACCTGTAATGTCTGTACATGACATCTATGATATCATACCAACCGATTCCACTAACACGCAAACGCAGCCATGCGTTTGCCCATTTTGGCCCCTTGATGATTTCTTTTATTGCCGAAATAAGACCGCTGTTTCTGCCCGCTCTTGTTAATAGGAAACGAACGCTAACAGGATTTCTGTTACTAGTATCTAGTCCAATATCCGGCCAAATGTAAATTCTAGGTGTTTGCAAACTCATTGACCTTATTAAATCTCTAAAGGGTTTGCCGACCTTCGCCAACACAAACTGGATTGACGGGTTTGATTGTATGCAGAACTTAAAAATTTCAACTTGAATGTGAAGTGGTAACATCAGAAATGGAAAAGTCGTTCGCTTCTGTGCCCTCCTATTGTTTATCATATCTTGAAGCTCTTTCAGGGCTGAACACACAGAGACGTCACCGTTGTCGCCAGAGTCACCGTTGTCGCCGGAGTCACCGTTGTCGCCAGACGCAGCGTTGTCGCCGGAGTCACCGTTGTCGCCGGAGTCACCGTTGTCGCTGGAGTCACCGTTGTCGCCGGAGTCACCGTTGTCGCAAGAGTCACCGTTGTCGCCAGACGCAGCGTTGTCGCCAGATGCAGTGTTGTCGCCAGACGCAGCGTTGTCGCCGGAGTCACCGTTGTCGCCAGACGCAGCGTTGTCGCCGGAGTCACCGTTGTCGCCGGAGTCACCGTTGTCGCTGGAGTCACCGTTGTCGCCGGAGTCACCGTTGTCGCAAGAGTCACCGTTGTCGCCAGACGCAGCGTTGTCGCCAGATGCAGTGTTGTCGCCAGACGCAGCGGTGTCGCCGGAGTCACCGTTGTCGCCAGAGTCACCGTTGTCGCTGGAGTCACCGTTGTCGCCGGAGTCACCGTTGTCGCAAGAGTCACCGTTGTCGCCAGACGCAGCGTTGTCGCCAGATGCAGTGTTGTCGCCAGACGCAGCGGTGTCGCCGGAGTCACCGTTGTCGCCAGAGTCACCGTTGTCGCCAGACGCAGCGTTGTCGCCTGACGCAGCGTTGTCGCCAGACGCAGCGCTGTCGCCAGAGTCACCGTTGTCATACGACTGTTCTAAGCGTGATATTATGTCCTTGTACACGCGTTGATTGATACGGATACTAACGTAATGCATGCCAAATCCTTCTGGGAAATACCCCAATGCAATTGTTCCAACATCACCATCGAACTTTCCATCTGCTGACACAATTGATGAGTGTTCTAGTCCTCGGGTAGAAACTACCAGGCACTGCAAATTATATTCTCTCATAAGTGCAATGAGCGTGAGGTTGTCGCCGTATGTCCCATTCTTAGACATATTCTTAACGTATTCATCAAATGTTTCATCATAGACAAAAGTTTCATAGAAATATCTGTTTTCTACAATGTGATGGACTGCTTCCTTACGTAAAGCATCTACGTCTTTGTATATACCAATTTTACCAAGTTGATGCGATATAGCAGCAAATTGACAATTTCCATCCGGATTTGGGTCCATGGCAATATTCACCCCATCCAACAACTGCAGATTTTCATGGTGTGTTAAAACATGATAGTACTTAGTTCTGTGATTTTGTTTCTCTGAGCGGTTCTGTTTTAATGAATGTTTTTTAATTTTTCGTTGTTTCTCTAACGCAACAGTTAGGCTAGTCATGTTTTCGACCCCAACCGATTTGCTTACGAATCCAAGTTCGGGTGTGTTCGGTACTTGAAATGACACGATATAAACACCATTTCGTTTTACTTTTTCTACCTTGCCTTCGATAACATATCTTTTGGTTGGCACCCTGGATTTTCGAAAGGGATAGCGAATTAATACTGTCTCTCCTACTTTGTACTTGCTTGGGGAAGTTGCGTTTTTCAACAGCGACCTGTAAGCCTTTTTATTTGCTCGCCGTATGGTTTTCTTTATTTCACGAGAACTATGACGTTCTTTGGTAAAAACATGACTTCTTCCGTAGTAGGCTTCAAAGGGCGTTAGACCCCCAAGAACTCGTTTGAAACTTGTGTTTATGGCATAGGCTAAATCTTGAAGCCCTTCGACCCAGTTAAATCCACGTTTACTTTTTGTTGCAAATAGAATCTTGGCCCTTATAACACTGTTTGACCTTTCACACTTGCCCTGTGATTGAGGATGATACGGCCTACTATTGATCATTTTGATGTTGTACTTGTTCAACAAAAGTTTCATACTAGGGCCTTTAAATTCCAGTCCGTTGTCACATTGGATGATGTCAGGGGCAAGGTTAACCATCAACACGTCCTCTAATGCCTTTGCAACTTCACGCGAACTCTTCGTTTTCAGGGGTTTTGGCATAACGTACCTAGAATAAACGTCCACGACTTGTAGAATATAACTGTATGTGGACCCCTTGTAGCTAACACTTTGATTTTTCATGTTAATTATGTCAATCTGCCATCTTTTGCCTGGTTCCTCTTCTGTAATTGTCTTTGGCTTTGGCTTGTTTGTAAATCTCGGATACTTCTCATGGTAATACTTGCTATTGTACAGTATTTCAAGGATAGCTTGTTCCGAGAACCCCGTGTAATTTACTTTCAGTTTGTTGTAAATAACCCTTGCTCCACATCCTTTGTTTTCCATGAACATCTTCTCAACAAATCTAGGAAGATCTTCTTTCACAAGGACTTGCTTTCCGCCACACAATAAAGAACCCCGGTCACCAAGCTCGAAGTCCTTACGTTTTCTAATCATGGCCAAACAATTATTCTCTTCAGGTGTCCGTTTCTTCACAGGGACATCGAACGATCCGTTTAAACATCTGACAATAATGTCGTACTTCGACCTGGGCAAGCACCCTAATTGCTTCCTTTTTCTCCTAATTGCTTCCTTCATCTGAAATAATATAATAAGTTATTATACATTTATACTTCATTAGTTAATAGAGCTTGTATTGAACACCGCGTGTCGAAAACGAATGTCTCACGACATGAGCTGAGCTAAAATCACTCGTCTGATAGCTCCGCTAAAATTTACAATCCGAACTTCCGGGCAATATGCGCAATGAAAGTAGCAAGTACTTCATGTAAAGTTTCATTGAAATCCAACCGAATTCAAATTCAGGGGAAAAATAGCGGGCAAACTTATGGCGGTCAACGGACAAACGGTCTGTAGAAACCAATGCTACGTGGATGGAAGGGATATAAAGAAGGGGCCCTGGGGGCCTAGGTCGCTCACCAGAAGTCACGACTAGGCAGGGTTCGAAGGTCAAAGACCTATAAACTCCATAAAATTTAAAATGTTCAAATCTACAGATTACAGGAGCTCGATCTGATTTTGGTGGAAAATACACTTTCGAAAAAATGACTGTAGCTTAAATATTTTAGCAGTTTAGGAGTTACGCACCCGGAAGGAATGCCACGGACAATTGGATAGACGGACGGACAACTGCAAATGCACTCTGAGGGGGGGGGGGGGCATAAAACATAAAAATCAATGCATGTTAAAACATCAATGCATATTAAGACAACTGAAAATTAAAATTATGTACAGTACTTACTGTCAAGAATTCTTTTGAAGTTTGAAGAAAGTTTGGATTTCAATTCTTTCTAGTCGAAAATCACAACTTTTCTTGCCGACCGCCAAGTCAAATATGGTTACTGACTTCTGAGTAAGACTCGTGTGCAAAATTCCCGCCTTTTTAAAGCGGCACGTTATCAAAGAAAAAATCGGAAACTTCAAAGCTTTGTCGGCTTCTCAGCAATATGACGTCGGAACGACAAATCAACTTTACAAAGTAATGTTTAGGAATACAGTCACACCTGTCTAAAGCAGCCAGTCAAACATCCTTATTTTTGGAGAGATATATTCATTTAAAAGAGCTCAAAATCTCTTAAATCGGATTTTGGTGAAAATACACTTTCGAAAAAAAAAGTTTTAAAAATTTGAAAATTGCTATTAATGATCTCCACGAAAGTATCTGGCCGCCCGGGAATCGAACCCAGGCCGCCTGCGTGCCAATCTGACGCGCAACCGACTGAGCTAGCCGGCGAAACAGTTACACAACCAGCAAAATCCATGTAAAGTGTGGTTAGGTTAGCTGTTTCTGTTACTGCTAGTTACGACGACGACGACGACGACGACGATGATGATGATGATGATGATGATGATGATGATGATGATGATACTTTTGTCACTTCCAATATTAGGTTAATACAATGTATTTGAGTTTGAAAAAAAGTTTACACATCGGCAGACTATTTCATTTATTAAGAAATACATAATTTATGTACCATATACGTAGGCCATTTTCATTTTTATGAGTTTTTTTGGTATGTACCAAATACGTTTTGGCGAGCATAGAAAAACTTATTCCAACCGAATATGGTACAATGTTTGTACCATATTCGGTCGAAAATTGTACCATCTTCGGTCCGAGTATGGTACATTTGTACCATATTCGGCCGAATATGGTACAAATGTACCATATTCGTTTTTGTACCAAATACGGTCCGACATATGTACTTCTCAAAGCATCGGACTAGACAAAACATACTGTCAGGCTGCTTGTAGATCTTTCCTTTCCTGTGGTATCATCAGGCGTATCGTCAATCCTAAAAAGCTGAATTCATTTAATTAGACACTGGTCTGCCATTTAAAATATCCTGAAACCCCAAAAAGATATTTCTGCTATAAGATTATGCGGTTTCATCACTAAAAACCCATGTAATTTATGTTTTTTTCCTCTGTCAAACAAATTAACAGCCACCTTTTATAGTTAAATTCTTTGCAGCAACTGCCAGCTTTTAGTAAAATTACTACGATTTAAAAGGTTGACATAATTATATTATATATTTTTTTAATTGAACCTACCCGTGATTTTTTGTTGATTCTGCGATGACCTGTTGTATAAACTTTCTCCCGGTTGAATCAGTTGGTATAGTAATGTTGACTTCGTCATTGACCCTAAATTCTCTTGACCTCTCCTCTGAAGGTAGTGCATTAAGTTAAACCACACCCTGTTTTCAAAACCACATGGAGTGTTTATATGTTAATATTAAACGGTACACTGTTGCCACTTAATTTTTCCAGATCGCTGTCGGATTTTACAGGTTTGTGGTCGACACTCGCATGTCCACTTCGCTTAAGCTGCTTAACTTTTGACTTGTAGGTTGCATTACTTGATGAAAATTGCTGGTCTTTAAAATTAATGTTATACGTGCATAAGAGATGCTTGGAAATTACCTACTTCAGACTGTCCAAAGTTTTTTTCTTTAGTTCCTCGCCGTTTTTCTTACGTACAGATGCATAGAAAAAGCGTAACTCAATAACTGGTTGTTAAGTTCCGCTGGATTTTCCACGAGATCACTAAGATCCATGTAATTTGAACGAAGATTTTCGTTGTACAAGTTCATACCATGTTTAACTACTCGTTTAGTGTTTTCAGAGTCCTTGTCACGATCCAATGCCTTCAAAACCTCCTCGCTTATCGTTGAAAAAACGTTTACTTGCCATTTTGTCGTCTGTTTACAGCGGAAAGGCAAAACTGCGTACTGCGCATGCGCGAATGGGACAGTATAATTTTCGAACATTCCGCACGTGGTTGCTTAGGCAGCGGGATACAGTATTTTTTGTACAGTAAATTTTTTTCCCGCTGGTGGCACGTGATTGTTATGGCAGCGGGATACAGTATATTTTTGACAGTAAATTAATTACCGCTGGGTCTGACGGTATTTCTATGTCACGATGGCATATGGGAGTTTAGCATTGTGAATAAAAGTGAGGTATAATAAATATATATATATCACGCCATCTACTAAATACTCTTCTCTCATTGGCTGTTTGACGTCACATGCTGACCCCATATATTCTATATGGTGTCAGTAAACTATATGGGGCAGTAGAGACATTCAAAAGGCCGCCCGGAATCGTCGATTCAACATCAGCAGCGCATTTGGATTGTTTACTGCTTATCGTTATGAGGCTGTATAAAATAACTGGCTGCTCAAATATGTTAAGTACTCTGTGACCTACAAAAGGACTTTCCGCGCTTTTCCTTTCGTTGGGTTCGTTATCAAAAATGATTTTGAAGAGCAGAAAATTGAGATGCAGAATGACAGCACAATTTTCAGTGAAAATTACAAATAACAATTTAACTAGTGAAGATATTCATATGACATGCGTGGATTAGCGAAATATGTGTACTCAACTTTCATGGAGAGTTATTTTAAGCCATAAACATCCAGTGTTCAACATAGATAATTTAAGTGAAAGTGTGTTTCCGAGCGGACCGTTTTCATCACAGGTACTTGAAAAATATGTTTGGTCCTTATATATATTTAATAAGAGTAAAGGTATCCAACAATGATTTCACATGTGTATTGAATAACACAATGCAACAGTATAAACGATCAAACAATGCACACATATGTCGTTGTGGTTGCCAGCAGGAAGGGTCCATCTATGATAAAACACCTTTTATTTGATGAAAATCCACCAAGTATGTCCAAAACAGCACTAAGTTTCACAAATATGACCCCAAAATCAATGTGTGTCAGTAATGAATGAAGGCAATTTTCGGTCGATTTTTCACAATAAAATAAGAACATTGCTATTAAGTCCACGAATGTTTTTCATTTACTAAGTTTGCCTTCGAACTACGGCGTTCTTAAGTCCCAGTTGAACGGTAAAAAGTCGGAAATTCAGAAGAAACAACACATTTAGTGTACTTTCACTTTCACGACCATCATTTTGAGGCAGAAATCGGTGTTACGGTCAGAAGACGTTTCCATTGGTTGAAAATAAAATTGGTAAACTTGTTCTATAATTTACGACTTATTCAACCAATCGACAACAAGATAAAAATTTACCGCGTTCCATCAATAAAATGGATTCAGTTTGAACATAAAATATAATATTTGATGTATTTTCTACTTTTTCTCAGTATTTCTGTTGTGCCGTTACCAAAGAACGACATAGTTCGATGGCAAACTGAGTAAATGACAAACGTACGTAGAGTTTATAGCAAAGTTCTTGTTTAAGTGTGAACAATCGACCGAAAATCGCCTTCATTCATTACTGACAGCTGTCCGTCCGGAATTACACACTTTCATTTTGGGGTGCTATTTTTTTTCACGTACCTGTGGTTTTCATGTCAACTTTACAAGAAAGAACAGTTGCAGGATTGTTGGTCAAAAATGGTAAATGACAAACATGGTTTGATTTATATGTTAGTGGATCTGCGTTTTATCAGATTCATGTGCATATTCTGCTTATTATGTTTGTTAAAACACCAGACCAAAACAACGTCACTGTAAACACATGTCTTTAAAAGGTAAATAGTTTTGTGTACTAATAACCCAGCTCATAACATTACCCCAAACAAATTTTGGCTAAACTCAGAAGCAGAAAATTGAGATGGAAAGTTGTTGGCGTGACATAATCATTACAGGGTTAGTTACTGACCCGATACGGGATATTCGGTTCTGTGGAAAACCATATCGGGTCAGTAACTTACCCTGTAACTAGTAATATATATATATATATATATATATATATATATATATATATATATATATATATATATATATATATATATATATATATATATATATATATATATATATATATATATATATCAGTCAGTTTTATTTGATGTAATATGTGTTATAACACGCCGATACAGATAATCCGATGCTCAAACGGTCACTTTTTTGCTGTGTCGCTGTAAGAGCTAATAATCACTGACATTAAAGAACTCAATGAAGTTTCGTGTATCTAATCAACAATACATGTATCCAAAATAATGCATCGAAAGCAAATAAATCTATTTGCTTATCTGAAAAAGAATTTCCCTTTAGGTCAGTTGTTCATATATTATGTTCGAATACAGTATTTATAAAATGTGTTAGCAACTATTTAAATATAGCTATATGTAAGCATTTAGAAAAACCAACCCTTTTTGCACTATTATCTTTTTATTCGTTTATAATCTTTCGGGCCCTGTAGGATAAATACAAGCGAATAATTTTGTCACGTAAAAAATTTATTTCAATCATTTCATGTTTTATATAGAGCACATAATAAATGTATTGCGGTTGCTACCAATACGAGCGATATGTCAAGCCCAATCTTCGCCGACGCTGTGTTACATAAATCCCTCTCGCAGAGACAGACCTCGCCGCTCTCGTCGTCAGAGGACTGTGAGAAGAAGCCGTTTTTGCGATATTTCATTTCCAAGCAACCCCTGACGACGGCTGCAAACAGTGAGCGCTGGTAAACATTCGCCAGCTTTATGGTTATGATAACTAAGTAAAGATAACGTGCCTAATTGAACATTTTGTAAACGGTTCCAACCGCTATTGTTTAATGCTCTTAATCGATTATAGTCTACATGTGTCCCAAATATTATCTGTTTTTCTATAGTAATAATTTTACTGTTCGGCAGGTTTATTTTATGATAATTTATTTATAACATGGACACTATAATTTAAATATATATTGAGAGAATAGTTTATCTATTACATCGACAACTGTATTTACTTTTCTCCGATTTGTTTGTGCCTTTGCTTTTGTAGCACTGATCACAGTCTGTTGTCATCTGAGCCTTGCTAAACTTGTCATCGCATCCGTCTTCCGGAAAGGCACACAGGAAGCAGCGTATTGCCTCGCTGTAACCTTTACAATGAAATGTACGATCCTGTGTCAATAGGGATATTTACCTATAGAAAAATCACTGATATACCAGTGTGAACATGTTTGCATATTATGTGCTTCATTTTCTCATATCTTATAAAATATTTCCTTTACGTTACCAGAAACAAAAACAAGAGTTTGACGAGCTTACCAAAGAGCATAAGCATACGTTTATATGAAATGTATGCAAGATATCCTGGACCTGCAAATTCCATACATGTACTGAGTAAATATTATTTCCATTGAAGACAGAAATACATTAAAGTGGGTATGCACGATTATTATATCTGTTAAATTGTAATATATTCATAAAAATATCATACAATAATTCAGAATAGGCAAGACAATTTATACATTGCAGACACATTTCATAAAATTCAGCAAAGACAAATTAGCGCCCCGAGCCGATTGTGACGAAGATATTTCGTACATATTTTCCCACAATAACCGAACCATTCGTCTTTGTATTAGGATCGGAGTTAGTGTTCGTGTGTCGTATGAATAGATATCGTTGCAGGAAATTAAAATGATCCGTAAAACAAAATTGTGTCTTTGTGTCGTATGAACGAATCTGCACTAAAACTAAATTTAGATTTAACATCGTACATGCATGATATACATGCTGGCGAATTCGACTGTACAGCCATTTTCGATTTCAGAATTAAATATCTGGCTTATCTTGCATTTTTCGACACATATTCTTCTTAACTTTTATTTTAATTTATATTGAAAAATATGTATAATAAGTTTTTTACACATTTTTATAAATTCATAAATATTTGACAAAATCGTGCATACCCACTTTAATATTATTCTTTATTATTAATATCGTGTGTGCTTCTGATTTTTTACATCTTTTATTTTTAACTCATTGATTTTATTGTTAAATTTATTGGAAACATTTTACACAAGAAAATGCCGTACGTTATCTTAATTAAAAACCGTTTACTTCAAGATTTGTAAAACAAAACGTTCTAAATTAAACAATGACATTGACGATCTTAAATTATTATGTCTTACCGATGACGAAGAAAATCACTACAGGCACGGGAATCAAAAACAGTTTTCGACACATGCTTGCTCTGTTTTATTGAGTTTACTGCTACAATATGTATATGTACGGTTTTGATGCGGATGTTTAGATGAAATACACACAGCCGGATCTAATGGAGCGATAGCTGATACGTCATTTGCTTATCTCTTATTTGCAAATACATTAATTTAAATTCAATATCTTTTTATACTTGGCGTTGCATAAAACGCAAAAACAACAAGTTGCAATCTTTCACAAAATAAATCATGTCAGTTACTATGACTTGTCGACTTGAGAATGCATGAACGCTGTAATGATTGGCAAGGATGTTTTATCCTGACAATGAACGCAATATTATTATATTCAAACATAATACTGAAGAAAAACAACGAATTTAATTTCAACTCAAAAGATAAGCCTTTATAATTTAAATCAAAACTATACCTAAGATATTCTAGATTTTTTATTGTGTATTGTTCTTCATACAGTAGGAAACAGTACAATAAAATCAAACTTTTAGAAAAGTAAAGGCGGATGTGGTCGTAAACGCAGTAAAGATAACAATTTAATTTACATCTTAAGATTTGTGGAATGGTCAACGTTGAAATACGTCTGATGTATTATATTGCGCGCTAAAAAGTAATAAGAACAGTAAAACTCCAAACACATCATCTGCAGATAAATCTCTGTTATTATCAGATAGCATTGTACAATACTGGGTAATACATACTTCCAAAACGCTAAACATAAACATCTTTGTAACTGGTGTCACTTCCTTGGCAAAAGCCAAACAAAAAATAATCCGGCTAATAGGGTTGTTACTGTGGTGGGTTAACCTTTTATGAATGATGCGTTTCAATGACTCCTTTTCGTTTGCAGCGGAAACTGCTCAACATTTTCTCCTCACATTCAAGAAACTGCAAGTTCAGCAAAACCTCGGTGGCCATGTTAGAGGTCACATAATGTAAATGATAATATTGTGCAGAATTTCTATTTCGAAATATAATGCAATTGTTATGCTATCTTAGAATATACATAGCTTGATCGGTGAACTTAAAGTTTGATGCAAGGTAGAAGTTATAATTGAACATTGAAGTTCTTATTCGATATTACTTTTAGTGGTGTGTCGTTTCTGAATCAACATTTGATGTAAGACTCAAAAGACGAGTTGTTCAAGTAAATGAAATTATTCACGTTTCTAAATTGGTTATATTTATAGTTTTCGGTATTGATCGCACTTGTTCGTTTTACGATTTGATTTTGCGGGAAATTAGCTCGTGCATTGCAAGGTTTTGTGGCGTTATAAAGGTGTATAGAGGCGTTTTTTGTCACTCGAGGTTTTATTGGCTGCAAAGAAAGGTCATTTGATTTATTTCACTATGTCTTATTCAGAAAATGATTTAACATTATTAAGTATATTTTCGGTTACCAAGATGGTCTTTACATTTTGGGTGTCCGCTTACTTTAAGCAGTCAATCATCAGTATTCTGTTCCATGAACAAACACGCCCTGGGTCATTGCAGTTGGATGAAGTCCGCTTAATCAAGATTCTATTGAATTTGTATTTTGCTGCCAATACCATGCCTTATACCTATCTGTTGTGTTGTTGTTAGTTTTTGTTTTGTGAAGCAATTTAGATTAGGGAATAATTGATTTAATCACAATGAAATAGTGAGTAAAAGCCAACATAATGATAACTCGCATTACGCGAACTACGGCAATCTCGAACATCTTGTTTACAAATCGTCGCTTGATTGCTTTAGTACGGAAGCGTATATGGTACACCTCAATAATGTGTTCATACCGGATTAATTTATATCGACTTACTGTGAAATAACATGGTATGTCGACATAGTTTTGTAGCTTTTACACACTCAATGTTACTGGCCATAACGACATTAAGTTAAAGTCTCGACGTAAATGTTTCCGGCTTTTCCCGAAAAAATATTTGATCCACATGATCTAAGTCGACCAATCAACATAATTTTTGGCGTCATGCTCTTGTGAAAATGACTTGCCATCGTAGTTTTAGTCGACACGATGAGTTATTTTTTACGCCATGACACCTTTTTCATATCATGCCGTCATAGAATGTTGACATAATCACAGCATCAGGGTATACCATATACGCTTCCATACTTTAGTGATCTAACTGCCATTTTCATTTTTTTGAGAAAATCGCATGTAAAGGTTTAACCTTTATTTTCTCACTTATTTATGCACGAATGTGGACAAAATTATACTGGAATGTTTATCAGCAAACGGAGAATACGAATCTGATTAAATATTTACTTTAGTAAATTATATGTTAATGTTATTTGCAATTTTATATATGGAGATATATACTGGCAATTGATAGGCTAATCTGGGCGTGAATTCTTCGTTGCTTTAAGTCCCGGAGACGGTGCAGTACAGCATTCGCCCGTTTGTAAAATTGTGGGGGATAGAGCAAAATGGAATCAAAAAGTGGGAGATAGAGCAAAATGGAATCGAAACACTTCTTCTGTGACGACTGGATCTTGAATCCATCCGATTGCGTCATATTTAAGATCTCGTTCTCACGAACACAGCGAACACAGCGAAATAAAAAATTCATTTTTGAAAAAAATGGAGTTAGAGCACAAAAGCTTTAAAGCGACGAAATGGTATTAGCGATTACATTTATTGGTTTGCATGTAATTATACATGAATCTGTTCCACACGAAGTTTACTCTGCGATTTAAGTTTGTGATTCGATCTGTAGATAGTAAAAGCCGTATTGCTATTTGCATAAATGTCGATGCGTGGTGTTCTCACCAAAATAACATAAGTTTATCGTTAATAATATAAACTAAGTCTCAAACGTATCCTTGGTGCACGTCTTAAGTGTTGACGGATCAGGAGTTAGCTGCGTGCCCTATTTGGACCTGCTGTCTCCTGTTCTACCGTCAACCCAACTTATGAGTGTGCGATTCACAGAGCCTTCTAATACAATATGTAGAGTCGTATACATTTTAGTTCCTATGAAAAATCCCTGTACATTGTTAAAGTCCGGAAACACAATTACTGATTCTCTGGGCCAGCATACCATCAATATAGCATTGGTAATACTTAGAGTCCGCATACACATGAAATTTTAATTCCTTGGATAAACCCATGAACTCAGTTCATATTAATTTGCATTTGGACATTTCAAAATACATTGCTTTCTCTTGTAGTCGCATCGGTTGTTTTCGTAGTTTAGATGTAAAGACGAGATAGTATCAGTGTTGTAGCACTCCGAACATTTCAAATCAAGCGCATCGTTGATTTGTAATTGGTTGTTGTATAACGACTTTAAACAATTTTAAATTCAATTACAATTAAATTAAATTGAAATATAAGTAATAAAAATACTAACTTAATTGACAAAACTTTACAGTGGCATACAGAGGACATGAAAATATTTGTATTTAGCGTTATATATTACGTGTGTATGCCATAATATTACGTTTTCACGCGATAGTTATTACCATCGCAAGCGAGTCTAATTACGGACACATGCGATGGCTTATTCGTGCGCACGCAACATATTCCTTTATATTAAATATCTTAGTTGTCCCCGTTAATGTCCCATAGGATCTTTAATTAGTAAAAACATATCGAATTATACCTTCCTATGTCAACTATCTCGCATGAATCAATGCATGTCAAGTGTACACATAATCATATAAAATGCTTTCACGATACACATAACCATGAGACAGTATATTTTTAACCTTAAATGTATAATAACAACATACACCTTAATCTGAAAATAAACGTAATCCACATCTTGACAACATCACACACGTGAGTTGGAATCTTCAACAGAATATTGTAGTTTGTTTGTGTTTAGTTAGTTTTTGTGATGCCACATTTTCTTTGGCTAGCTGTTTAAGCCACCTTTATACCATGTCATATATATTTTCGTTGGGCAAAACTCTAATGTACCAAACCGAGTACAGCTCCGGTTTTAATGACGCATACCAACTATTTCATTTTAATTGATACAAATACAAGATAAGTATTGATGCAAAGCATCAAAGGGCGTCGGGAATTTCAGTGTAAAAGGCACTCAATAAAGTTACATGGAACGATTTTTTCTACTGTAAATATTAATATATTGGCCGATTATTTTAAACAAAATAGAAAAAGATACTGGTATAGCCATTATCTATAATTTTGTGTTATAACCCCCAAATAACCATTATTTATGATGTTGTGTTATAACCCCCAAATAACCATTATCTATGATTTTGTGTTGTAACCCCCAAATATTTCATAGTTCATTTTATTTACATTGGTTTCCTTTTTTTACTGGCATCCGTGTGCAGTTTTCATTTATGGAACAGAACTGTGTAGGTTTTTAAAAATCTGCTTCATCTTGTAAGCGTTATTTCATATTTTTCTCAACTTCAAGGGGAGATGATTTTGAACTTATTCTTACGTTGCTCATTTACGATAGGAGTTAAGTACTCATTGATATGAAAACACTGTAAAAGTTTGAAAAAAAAATGAATGAAAACTGTAAATTGCATAAAGAAGCTGCATTTCACAATACTTTGAAATTCAGTAAAAGATCATAATAGATTTATTGCTCCGATATTCATCATTTTCAATAGGGATCGAGTAATACTGATATAAAAACACTTAACAAGTTTGGAAAGATTCAGACGAAAGTTGTGAAATCTTTTAAAGAAGTGGAAATTGTTTATTTTGTCAAATTTAATAGAAAAAAATTCTGGACTTATTGTCCCGATGTTTCTCATTTTTACTGAGGTAAAAATGCTCATTGATATGAAGACACTGTAAGTTTCGAAAGAATCTGATGAAAAATGTGGACATAATCACCTAACCAAGCAGTTTTTCACTTTTATTTTTAAATTCAAATAGACATAATTCTGGACTTATGGTCCGATATTGCTCATATAGAGAGTTTGGGTTGGGTCCACATTGATAAAAAAAACCTGTGCAAGTTTGGAAACAATCGGATGAAAATTTTGGACTTCGAACAACGATTTCAAAATTTCTTAAATTCTAAGGAAGATAACTATGGACGTAATGGTCGGATAATGCTAAAGGGCCCATACCACCTGGAAAGTAATTCGTGTCGCGCTTCGCGCTCTATATGTGGTTCTTTAAAAAAACTCCGAGGAGTGCTTGACTCTAGGGAAACGGGTTGCTGGGACACAACTCCTCCTTGATAAGCGTCTGCTTGCTTTATCGCAACTCATTGTTACAATCAATAATACGTGTCGCGCTTCGCGCTCTATATGTGGCAGGTATAGTACTTAGGGCCTATGATAGACAACCATAAAAATAAATGAATAATAGATGTGTTGTTTGCATTTGTTACTATAAAACACGTGTATTTTTTATAAGATATTTAAGTGATGTAAGAAATTTTAATTAAAGTTGTCACCACGCGGCATCCATTAATTTTCATAAAAATGTCCAATTGTAGTAAAATGGATTTTAAAATGTCTACATAAAATAAAGCTTTATTATAATTATTAACCTGACTGAAAAAAATTGTCAGCCGCCGAACTGTTCCGTTCGTGCTGGAACCCGGGATTGAACCGGGGGCCTTTAGATGATTGTTGCGTTAACAACTTCAGTCTAACGCTCTGCCAACTGAGCTATTCCGGCTGACATCATTTATGTACTGATTCTCCACTAAATAAGCAAATTAGAAAAACCACAAAATAAATAAATTTTGATTATGTTTTGTTTTTATACAAAACCAGAGAGTTTCGCGTATTTGCCCAGTCCCTGTGATCTTTCCCCTGTGATCAGTTGTGGATCAGTTATTAACTTAAACAATTAGCTTTGCATAATTGGCAATAAATGTTGTAATAAATGTAATAGGCACAACTGCAGTACTTTTTTACACTAATTAAACACAAAAATCACCACTATGCAAGATATTCTTAAAACAAAAATATATACATTGATCCGTAAAATAACTTCTCCTCCCATAAGCGAAAAAAAATGCATTACATACTAGTCGCCGCTCTCCAGAGCGACGCCAATTTGTACTCCAGAACACAATGCATTGCTAAGATGGATAACTACAAAGCGGTTCTCAAAATTGAAGATTTATACAGGGGTTTCCCTTACTTACAAAAGTGACTGTTGAACAGCGAGTCCAAAAGGCAATCCGGTTAACTATGAGGTTGGCACACGCGCTTCTCGCCTAGGCAGCCCGGCTTCGCTCCCGTAATTGTGCCGTTTTTACGCGTCTTTCTTCTTGCTTTACAAAGTTTAATTGTTATCTACATCTGTATCGAATAACATAGGTTTGTAAGAATTTTCATTTAAGTCGATATTGCCGCTTGCATGTTCTAGCCATTTTACCATTAGTATTAAAAAACGCTTGCATTTGTAACTGCTGCTGATTTTCTAAAAGGCCCCAAGCGTTCGCGCGCTCTGAACTTTGATATCTTCAATATGTTTGTTACAAAGCATTTTGTTGGTAAGGACGCCTCGTTCGATCGTTTGTGTTAAGGTGAAGTTTTAATTTAAACTGAACAGAACATTTTTTACACCTTTTTATTTATTATTTTGGTCACTTTCGCTTACTATACATGTGTTTATTGCTTATATATTGTCAGTTTTGCATATATTACGATGCACTGGAAATGTTCAAGTTATATGTCACGTGACACCCATATTGTTTTCCTCCTTCCATTTCCCTAGTGTTTCTAGTTTCTATATTCCCCCCCCCCCCCTTCTTTCTTCCCAACGTTGTAATATTTTGCAGCTGATAGGTTATTTTTTTCTAGATAAGCCACCCATGTTGGTTGAAACGGACATGCCTTATCTCGTACAACGCTGTTCAAAGTCTCCCAAAAAGGTGACTGAACGATTAAGTATAATCTTGTGCTGATCTTGACATTTTACGAAAGATCTGTAACAAATCATATCTAGAAAAAAAAACATCCCGTCGGTGACGATAACTTGTTAATAAATTGAACATTAAAAGTGACAAAACAGCTTTTATAAATTTGATAGATATAGGATCTGACACAAGTTGTAATATCATACCATATTTTATTAAACGAGTTTATGAATTTTGTAAGTTAGCGAGCCTTTAGCAAGCTTACTTACCAATTTCCTGGACGAGTTTAATAAAATATGGTATGATATGACAACGAGTGTCAGATCTTTTAAATCACATGCTTTTAAATGAGCAAATCAAATAAATATTTACGCAAACATAATGATAAATCCCGAATGTTGTTTACATTTCGTGACGTCATTTGACGTTGCAACGTCATTTCAGCAAAATGCTGCTAGACCACAGGCGACCAACAGGATCGAAATGTATCCAACGGGTGCCGATGCAGTGTTGCATCGGTCGGTGTTACACAAACATAACTCTCCAGTTGGATCATCCTTTGTAGTACATCCGTTGTTGGCAGTCTTGTCAGGGTCACAAGCTCTCGTCACATCTACAATTTACAGACACCTCATTTAGATTACACTATCAACATTGAAAATACAGTGTTGTATTTTACGAAAATGATGTTATTTATAACGTGACAGTTGCATTTTATGATGTCTTTGTTTCTAACAAGAACATGTCATGAAATGATTCGTGTTATAGGGGTATTCCACTACGACCCGATTCCCCACGATTTGTCCCGATTTCAAATATTTTGAGGTCGGTGACATTCGTAGCTCAATCGGCGAAGGTCCTAACTCATTCGTAGCTAGTCGTGGGTGGGTCGTAAGTGATTCCTGCAACTCGTGAGCTCCCGAAAAATCGTGGCCAGATTTTAAACGTGGCCAGGAATTTAATCGCAGTTGACTCCTAACAGCGTCGTAGTGCGTTATTGGGCGTCGTAATGGAATCGTAGGTAATTCGTAAATCAATCGGGAAATCGGTGATCACGTAATCTGTCTACGAGTCAGCTACGACTTTGTCAAGACTCTCACGAATTCACCCCGAGTGAGTTGCGAGCCCGCTAAGATTCTCGCGATTTAGATCAATATCAATAGATATTGGCGCCTAATTCATGGGTTCGTTCGGTGAGGTCCTAGCTTAGTCGTGACCCATCTGCATTGTTCGTAGTACAGTCGCAGTAGATTCTTACACATCGTAGTGAAGTCGCGACCTTATTCCCAAGACTTCAACCGAACCCCACGATTCGTCGTAACTTAATCGTGCCAGTGTCGTAACTGAATCGTAGACTTTTACGAATCTTCCCGATTTAATAAATGTGATAAATGGTAGCGAATCGTGGGCTTGTTTTCGTAGTGGAATAGGGCCATTAGCTATTGTTTTCAAAGGCACGAATTACTTCAAAAGATATTTAATAACAATAATTTAAATATTTAAATATATACTTTTACCATTGTTGGATACGAATTTCGCGCATTGGGTACAATCATCTTTTACCTTGGCACCTTGGCTGTGTCAAACGGGTCGGAACATCCGCCATTTGTCACACTATTACAGACATAGCAGCTGAGTGCCTTAGTGGAACCTGGGGAAACGTCAATTATCAAATAAATCTGCCTTATTTAAAAAAAAAAAGGTGAATGACAGATTGAGAACACGTACATGTATGTAAACTTAGACCTATGTTGTTGTTGAATAATCTATTTCACATCGTAAAACCACAATTTATACGATATGTTAATGACATAGATAAAAACGAAAATTCTTGGTCTAAAAAGAAAACACACGCATTGTTGATGCCATTCAACATCATTAGATGCGGACTAGTTTTCGAATAGTAAAATGAATTCAAACCTGTTTCAAAGTGTACGGTTAAGTTGAATACTGTAAACATAAGATAAATTTGAACCAGTTGAAAAGTCTACGCTTACGTCGCATACTAAAAAGATACACTAAAAATGAATTTAAACCTGTTTCAAAGTCTACGGAA
Organism: Dreissena polymorpha; assembly: GCF_020536995.1. Classification (NCBI taxonomy): domain Eukaryota; kingdom Metazoa; phylum Mollusca; class Bivalvia; order Myida; family Dreissenidae; genus Dreissena; species Dreissena polymorpha. Next base: position 56,573,107 of record NC_068361.1, read on the forward strand.
TAGTTGTGTGCTGTCCAAAATGCAATACAAACCTGATTCAATGTCTACAGTTTAATTGCATACTATAAAGATAAAACGGATTCAAAATCGTGTCAAAGTCTACCGTTTAGTTGCATGCTCTGAACAAACATATAATACAAACCTGTTTCAAAGTTTATTTTTAAAATATTATGGACATATTTTTAACACAACATCTGAAACCTTGACCGCCTTGCGTTGTGTTCGTTTATTTATTTTTGTGTTATATATGTCCTTAATAAATTGGTCTCAATGTTTCAACGCCAACGCCCAATAAATGTGTTTATGTTTTATTTTAATTTGGCTGTAAAGCACAGCTTGAACATTGAATACATATTTGTTTTAATAAAAAAAATGTCTAATACATTTTCGATCGCAAATAAACAGTGTCGTTTTTCCTTTTAAGAAGTGTATTTTATTTTCTGTATGTGTAAACAAATAATTTTATTAGTGTCATTTGCGGTGGACACAAGTAAATTTTTATTCACGGGACTGCATGTACACGATGACAGAGGCTCCATTTTTTAAAAATATCAAAAAGGAATTATTTGATCTCATTCAATGTATTTCACACCATTATGTTACAACAGACGAGACCATTCCTGTATTTACCAATTTTGATTCCTTTTCTGTTTTCTTATTCCTTTAGGATCCTTGTAAAATTGGAACTTATATATTTTTTATCGAACATTTTTATTAAAATAATAAAAATCAATATCATACAATACGTAGTATAAACAACATTCAAACCCAATAAAATCCTCAATAATTAAATCTTACTTGCAAAAGCTGCAATTAAAAAAACGCCCAAAAGACTGCATATCGTTTTCTCCATGATCAGTATTCACCTTTAACCTATCTCGCACATAGAAATATTGTTTGTGAAGATCCAGCCATAAATCCTCTACTTTAATGTACCTTAACTCTTAAATACCATTGAAGACCTCAATACCGTTGAAGATAAGGGGTCGAATGTTTCGTTCGTGATACATTAAAAAAAAGATTATGTCCATCTTGAGAAAATTGAACACATCAAATAATCATGCTAATGCAAATTTGTGTTAGGACTAGCGTAAGATTAGCAACTATAGAAACAACAATACACATTGATTGTAACATTGTGATTTAAACCTAACGATAATGTATGGCAATAATGAAATAGTTCCGTTGTTAGGGATATTCAATGTCCAAACACTTTGATATGCGGGTCAAGATCATGATGGACAACCGTGTGTTTGTCAGGTACTGATAGTGCACGTATCTACAAAAGCAGTGATCGGGTTATTTAATGTTCGATTTGGGACTATGACCTTGCTCAGTCATGATTTGGATGATATTGTCTGCATAGATACTGATTGACAAAGGCCACTCACAATGAAAAACGCAATTTGTATTATAGAAACTTAGTAAAGGGTTGACATTGCGATTTAAAATATATCTATTTTTGTTTGTAATCTCATAAACAAGCTCAAACGGGGACACTGAATATTATTGCTTGTGAATTAACATAGTTGCTTCAACGTGTATGCATCATACAAGATATTCATGCACAATAACTACTAAGAACAAAATTGCACATCTTAAAGGATTTACTTATTACAACGGTCGAAACGATATGTTATGGACGACATGTTCTTCATCATTGGTGCATATCACATATTATTAACATTTCAACATTTAATAAGCAGTTTGTCTTATTTTTTTAAGAATTGCATATAATAATCTCTATGTTCGAAAACGGCGTAATTTCGACGGAATATATGTATTCTCTTAATAAATAGTAACGTACAATGTGTCAAATAGCAAAGTCGTAATTGTCTTCGTCGTAATTTGTTATCAATAAAAGTAATATAGTGATTTTATATACAAAACAATCTAGTACTTGCTGTTCATTCGCTATCTAAAAAGAAAACCATTACGATTTAATGAACATTTTCACAAATTCCTTAAGACTGATATAATGTTTATGAAACATATTTTCCGAAAATAGTTTTTTTTTTAAATGCTGGTCATTGCGTTTGGCAGACATCTTATCAGCGAGTACGTGAGTATACTTGAACAATTTATATCATGAGAATAGCCAGTTATCAGTTTGAAAAATGCTTACAACGATTGCTAATCAAGATTAGTCAACTTAAACAAAATCTGCTGATGTTTGTTGAGCTTGTCTTCAACCCCCTTAAATGGATATCTGAAATGGTAAGACTGATATGTCTAGGTTATTAGTCATTTTTCATTGAAGCAGCATCAATAGTTCAACCTACTTATCATGCATTCGTTTGTCATTATTTTATTTCTAATAGGAACAATTTGGTTCAAATCAATTAAGTGAATTAAGAACTGCTTACATTTGGTTGTAATATAGAGTATTTACTTATATTACTATTCCTTCCATACGGATCCCTCCAGACTCGAACTCAAGCGCTGCGGTCTTAGGATCTTTCGTCGACGAAGAGAGCTCTTTGAGTTTGTAGTATCGTGGTCGTTTGTTTGAAGGGGAATTAATGATATAAGTACCTCAGCATTGTTTTGGATCAAACTAAATCAAACATAGCTTGAGGTTTTTTTCGTTAGTTAATTTATATTAGTGTATAAATTATAAAAGAAACATTGTCGTATAGAAACATGAACGCGATAACGTCACCGAGAAACCGAGATACAAATGTTGATATTGATTACAAATACGTCAATTGTCTTTAAATCGCTAAAAAACGAGCATTCATCTGATTTTATTTCAATCCATGCGAATAAGAATAAAACTAAATTGTAGAAAGTGTTTTATTGATCGCAGGACGTGTCTTTATTACTTAACCTTCAAAAGAGTATGCACCCCAATAAAAATAAAAATGTATACTGTACTACTAGTATTTGACACTCACAGAGTAATTCTATACAGTAATGTAGTGACAAATAAAAGAAACGGTGACAACAACGATTTTAGGTAATTTAAGGGGTATATATAATGACCCAAATAACGTGCAAAATTGTGTTCGATTTTTAAATCGATGAATGGACGCCATATGTGAATTAAACATGATAGTTAAAGAAACTGGGATGGTCAATTAGGATGAAGACTTTGGACACTAATTTTAAATGTTTTAAATCAAATTTATTTTGACTTATCTTGATTTAATGAAATGTATGTGTATTAAATTTTTAACACGCACACTATCACACAATCGAAATAAACCACCTGAATGAATATCAGTATAACCTGTTGTTACTGTGGTGTATCGTGGAATGCGACATTTACTCTGACACACAGTTAAACAAAGACATTATTTTGCTGTTAAAATCTTATTTTACACCGTGTAGCGAAACACGTCTTAACTTGCAAGCTTTAATTTCTGTTATCTGCTGCATATTTATATGACCTTTAGGTGACACGAGCTCTTCAACATTTTCAGAAAATCTACCAAAACATCCAATGATTAAAATACACGGATCTTGCACATGTTCGCTTATAAAGAGCAAGATTTAGCGATATGATGATGAAAAAAAGGTCGTGAAGCGCTTTTAATTACTTTTTCAATGTTTCTTATGGTGAAATCTAGCGACAGTATACGCTCGCTCGTATATTTCTTGTACAGATATAAATGAAAGAGCTAATGCCACAACTTTTTTGAGTCAAACAAGTTTTAATAAAGTGCTCGAACAATCGAAGCTCCGAGACAATATGTTATGTTGCGACCAAATACTTGGGCATATTCTTTAGTTTGCATTTTCCATGATTGAGAGCTTTATAACCACCATAAATGTATATGGTTTGTGTAGTGGTTTATTTTCATCATACGGTTTGCGATGTAACGTTTTTTTTTAAATAAGACGCTCTCACGCAAAATTAATAGAAAAAAACAATTTGGCTGCAAAATTAAATAAATAAATTAAAAATATGTATGTATAATAAACAAGTTGAGCATTGACTGTCATTGCGTGCTGGAAAAGGTATAGATCGCCGACGCTAGTATATGTAACATTTCCGTTTAGGAATTGCTTTTCGAGTGGTTATCTCTGCGGCGTTCCTTAAAGTAACATAAATACTCAAAATCAACGAATAATTTGCAAAATATTTCGTACAATTAAGTTAACCCATACAAAGTCAGTGTTCCTTATAGCAACTGGCTGAATGTTAACGCTAGATGTGGTATGGTAACACAGATTTAACGAGACTCTTAATTTTTGTTTTAATTTATTTTTGGCACAATATATTCCATTTTAATTTCCTGCAACGATATAATATTCATACGAAACACGAACACTCACTTGGTACATGAACATGTGTTGAAGATATTGTACCGCAAAAAACTAAAATGAGCATTTTGTATCATGTAAATCAATGTTACCAGACAACGTATAGCGTTGCAATTTCGGCTATTGCTACTAGGAACATAGATTTGTATATGTGTTAACGTTTTTTTTTCGAAATATTTACGAGATGTTCTTTGATTTTTAGGGTTTATGGGCTTTTAAATCTTCCATTATGGCAGTTTTCAGATAGACGCGCTCGTCGAGATAACTCTTGGCGGTAAATTGACAGCGTTCTGGCGTTGTTGTCTGACATGTCAAGAAGTTTAGATATGTATGCATTTTTCACCAAACCATAGCGTTCATTGTTCAGGCGTCATCAGCTTGAATTGGTGAATAAAGGACCTGCGATATGAGTGATTGCGAAAATCCTTCAACGTGTTGACTTTATTGTCTTGTTTGTCCGCTTTGAATATCTGGCGGGTTGATTTGCACAGGGTTCAGTGTCGTAATGAACAGGTTATCTTCTGTAAGTGACATGCTTACGCAATAACCCGCGATGTTCATTTGAACTGTTTTTCAAATGTTCCACTGTACTCATTCTTCTCGATAAATACGCAGGGATTTTTTGCGAATGCTGTGCAACATTTCGACTCATTTAATATTATGACTGAGTCAAACTTTGGCTTGCATTTTATTGGCCCGAAACGTGAATTGGAAATCAACTTTGTACAACCATCGTGTTGCAATAGTAGCACGTCAGATTGTGCTCTTATAGGTCCCATTTTTGAATCAAGTTAAATCAAATATTTGCATTCATTTTGTTTAATATTGTCAATATTATACTTGTATTTGTTAATTATGTAAATGACTCTTTTTTTCAAAATTGACTTTGAAGTGTAAAAATGCCCCATTAATAAGTGATGTGAACATATTTACACGTGGTAATGTATAATCCTGTCAAAAGTGTGAGCACCTTGAGTTCAGTAATTTAAGTAATAATTAAATAAACAAACCTTCGACTTGGCCAGACTTACCACTTATGCGCACGTCAGTTGTGGCATTTGTAAAATAATGAGACAACATGCTCATGTGACTCTTGTTTTCAAAAATCAAACGCTAACGAAATATAATGTCTAAACCATTTAGTTTCGCCAAATACAAACACATATCACACGTCTGAAGAAAATTAACCCATGTATGCCTTGTGGACTCTCCCAACCTTACAAATTGGATCAATTTATTAACAAAAGTAGGGATGTCTAGTATACGTTTTTCTATATTTAGAATATTTCTCTCAGAAATTCCTTTAAGCAAACAGCGCAGACCCTGATGAGACGCCGCATTGCGGCGTCTCATCTTGGTCTTCGCTGTTTGCCAAGGCCTTTTTTCTAGACGCTATGCATAAATGGGTTAACGTATTTACTCACAGTAAGTCGTTGAAGGACATAGAATTGGCTTAAATATAGTAAACTCATTTATTATTTGTAAGTTTGTATAATCATATATACCTTTAAAATGGACATTACGTCAATCAGGCAGCCTTTGAAAAAGAAAAATGGCGTATCTACACATTACTTTAAATATTGCTTTCAAACAACAATGACTCTTTAAAGTTACCTTTTCACAAATTTTGGCATTTATTGAGGTTTGATATTAAATGCTTTAAATGTAAACATGGGAACTAAATAGCTCTGGTACAGAAAAAAAATACAATAAAGAAAGAAAACAATCTTAAACTGGGCTCGAACCACAGATCAAAACCACTAAAATTCCAGCACTTAAAACACTAGGCCCTCCGTGCTCATATTATGAGAGATGAATATTATATTTTATATAGCCAATCGTGATAGTGTCACACAATATAACGATAACAACAGAACTCTCAAAATGTTCAATCGTTTCGCGTTTGTAACGCTTTATAATTTTCAGGTTTTTAAATCTAAAAAAGTGCATATAATGGATATTTTCGAGCATGGTAAATGTTCAGTATTACTTTTTCCTCGCAAACTACAACTAAAATTTGCGAACCAAAATTACTATTTTTAATTTTGTCAATTTACCAAAACGTTAAAAGGTCCCTTTAATGGTCATAATTCGTTAATAAAGCCACTGTGTTGCTATGAAGCTTGCAAGAGCCATTAGGAACATGGATACATGAGCTGTCCTGTCGGATGTGTTACAGAGATCTGTAGCGCAGACACATGTATCGCCAGTGAAACCGTTTTCTGTACCCGATTCGCACCCGTCGTAAGGCAACCGCTCAGTTAAGCAATCTCTCTGTACACCTGTGAAGTAAAAACGACAGTGGCCACTAACAATCTTAACTCTGAATTGTTTCGACTTTTTTTCGAGATAATTATTAATGTTATTAATAATATTTATTATTATTAGTATTGCGCAACTTACAATAAATCGACTTTAATTTTACAAGAAATATATTTTCCGACGAAAAAAACAAACATCCATATTTGAGACTTTAAATAGATTATTAGAACTCAATGATAATTCTCTGATTAAATTCATCTGTTTGTAAAACACGTTGTGTTATTCTGAGCCGATTCACGCACGTCCAGTTGTAACAAATTGGATCATCTTGTAAAATATTAACTTGAATGTCTATACTTGAAAGATATTACCCCTTAAGCGGATCTTATATATTAGATGGTCGTTACCCTGTATGTTGTTCTTCTTGCCTTTAATTTTAACGCACTGTGCGCATCCAGTTTTCTGAATGGCATCACTGAACGGGTCGTCGCAGCCGTTGTTGTCGCGTGTGTTGCACTCATAACAGCGAATCGCCTCCGCCGAACCTGATGAAGTACGACATAAATGAAAGCGATTTGTTCTAAGACTAAACTGCTTACAGTCAGAGGAATTCATAAGGACAGAATATCATACTAATCATTACAAATATACTAAAACAAAGCGATTGTTTGTTTAAACTAATCAATATGTAAAGTAGTTGTCGTCGTAGTAGTAGTAGTAGTAGAAGAAGTAGTAATTACTTCTTAATGAAATTATAAAAAATAAATGCAATACACTTCTTATAAACTAATAAATAATAATTTCTTACATGCAAATGCTGCCAGTAACAAAACACATAAAATATAGCGAAGTGTTTTATCCATGGTCAGTGTTCTCTTAAGACTTGTCTTGCATAAATGAATAATTTTTCTGAGGGTGAAGTCGTAAAGAATCTATTGATAAAGCCCTCAAAAGTCCTTAAAGATAAGTGTTCAAATGGTTCGTTCGGGATACATTTAAAGAAAAAGATTAAGCCCATTTTTAGAAAATTGATCACGTCAAATACTCATGCTAATGCAACTTTGTCTTCTGGGGATTTGCCTAAGATTAGCAACCATAGTAACAATAATACACATTGATTGTACCATTGTGATATAAACATAACGTTAAAGGGAGATTATAAGATTTTTTCAAATATTTATGAATTTATATGAAATGTGTAAACAACTTATTATACATATATTTCAATATAAATTAAAATAAAAGTTAAGAAGAACGTGTGTCGAAAAAATGCGAAAGAAGCAAGATATTTAATAATGAAATCGAAAATGATTGTACAGTCGAATTCGCCAGCATGTTTATCATGCATCTACGATGTGAATCTAAATTTAGTTTTACGGCTCATTTTAATTTACTGAAACGATATCTATTCATACGACACACGAACACTAACTCCGATCCTAATAAAAACACGAATGCTTCGGTTATTGTAGGAAAATTTGAACGAAATATCTTCTTCACAATCGGCTCGGGGCGCTAATTTGTCTTTGCTGCATTTTATGAAATTCGTCATCAATGTATAATTGTTCTTGTCAATTTCGTGTTATTGTAACATATTTTTATCAAAATATTACAATTTAACACATATAAAACTCGTGTAATATCCCTTTAATGTATGGCAATTAGGCAATAGTTCCGTTGTTAGGGATATTCAATGTCTAAACTCTTTGATATGCGGGTCAAGATCTTTTTTTTTATTAATTTATTTTTATTTTTTTATTATTCAATATAAAACATACAATGTATACATGTATATGATCATTTGACAAAGTGATAACACGTAGCAGCAATAATATTCAAACATGTTATACAAAATATGCTAATGTATACTATAATATATATATATATATATATATATATATATATATATATATATATATATATATATATATATATATATATATATGATAATTATGAATAAATATGAGTTGCATAAAGTGGGTAGAAAACAAACAGGACTTGTTATGAAAGTTTAATATGTTTCCATTTAAGTTCAAATATATAAAGTGTATCGTTGTTGAGAACTATTTGTTTTTCAATTTGAATCTTTAATTTTAAATAATTGATGAAACAGTTCATGATGGGTGTTTGTTTCCTGCATTTCATGCTGAATATAAAATATTTCATTAATATAATAATGTAATTCACAGCGTTATTAAACTCTTGTATTTTGAAGGTATTTACCCCTAAACTGATGTCTAACAGAGATAGTTTAACATTTAATTGTTGTTTCTCTAGAAAGTTTGTCAATTGATTCCATAGAGATTCAATATGTTTACACTCCCAGAAAAGGTGTTCTATTGTTTCAATATGTTCACTACACATATCACATAGATTTGTGTTGGATAGGTTGCACTTAAAAAGATATTTATTTGTAGCTATGATTCTCTGGATGAATTTATATTGGAAATTTCTCAATGTGCTATCAGTAGTTCTTTTTCTCCAAGAAGGTTTTGCCATTTAGTTTGAGCTTTAGAGGGTTCGGTAGGGTTTTTGATTTGTAGTGTGTAAAATATTGTGTTCGTTTTGTTTTGTTTTGCAATTATGTTTTCTACGAAAGTTTGTTGAGTATATGGTGTGTTATTTGTATTGGTAACAGCTTTAATATGTATGGCTATACTTTTGATCAATGTGTAGTACATCAGGAAATTACTTGTAGGTATTCCGAATATGTAGCATAAATTATTAAAGGAATAGAAGTAGTTTATTCTGTAGTCGTACAATTGATCTACATATTTTATGTTTCGTTCAAACCAATGTTTATAGAAAAAAGTTTTATTATTAGTAGTTATGTCTTTATTGTTCCATATAATGGTTTTACTGTTTGTTTTGGTTTCTAAATTATGAGTAACTTTACACCATGCCGATCGAACATTCGATAGAAATATGTTTTTGGTTGAAATTTCATCTAAAATATTATTGTTGATATGACACTCAAAAAGTAAGGAATCACCATATTGTTTTTATAATGTTCTATTAGAATAATTTCCATTTACTCGTATTGGTACCTTTTTACCCAACTGCATTTGGTTGCGTTCAGGAATGAATATATGTCTGTTAGTCGGATATCTCCATATTCTACTGATTGAATTAATTGCGTTCTCTTAATTTTATCAGGTTTACCGTCCCATATGAAATTAAATATTTCTGATTGTATATCTTTAATAATATCATTCGGTGGGTTTGGGAGAACTGTTAGTGTATAAATCAATTTAGGTAGTGCAAACGTTTCCAACACTGTGTTTTTTCCGATGAGTGTAAGTTTACGATGCTACCATGATTTTAAACAATTTTTAAATTTTTGTAATTAAGGCAATATGTATTTGAGAACTGTTTCATTTTCATTGTTTGTAAAAACTATTCCTAACGTTGTTGCTTCATCTGATGTCCAGTTGAATTTCATTTCTTTTTTAAGATGACTATAACTTTAAAATTACCTACTCGTAGCACAGTGCATTTACTTTTGTTTAGTTTAAGACCCGATGCCATTCCATAGAGGGTTAGCGATTCTATAAGATTGTTGAATCAGTCACTACTGTCATTTAAGAAATAAGTTGAATCGTCGGCAAATAGGAACTGATTAAGTTCTTCATCTGGTTCTAGCGATATGCCCTTTATATGTTTACTTGATTGGATATAGTGTGATAGATACTCGATGCATATAATAAATAGCTAGGATGAAAGTGGGCATCCTTGTCTTACCACTCGTTCGATGTTAAAACTGTTTGAAAAAAGCCATTGTTAATAATAATGCTGTTCATATCGGTATAAAATAATTTAACCCATTTAATTAGACTTTCACCAAAATTCATATTTTCTAAACAAGAGAACATAAACGAATGGTCTAGTGAATCGAAAGCCTTTTCGAAGTCTGCAAAGAAAATAAGGCCTGAATTGTTTGGTTGGTTGAAATAATTTATGAATTCTTGTACAAACGTACGTTTTCACCAATGTAACGTCCTTTAATGAAACTAGATTGAGATCTTGAGATGATTGATGGTAATATTTTTTTAATTCTGTTTGATATACTTTTAGTTGCAATTTTATAATCATAGTTCAGTAGACTAATCGGGCGCCAGATTGATAAGGATTCTAAGTTTTTTCCAGGTTTTGGAATGAGTGATATTACACTTTGTTTTTGAAGCGTAGTTAAGTTTTCCTTGTTAAATGAATAGTTAAGTGAATTAATTAAATGCGTTTTAATATCATTCCAGAATATTTTATAAAACTCGATTGTGATGCCGTTAGAGCCTGGATTTTTGTTATTTTGCATTTCTTTAAGTGCTAATCCACATTCATATTCATTAAGTTATCCGTCACACAATAATTTTTCCTCTTGATCTAAAGCATGATGTGTATTTTTGAAGAGGATGTTATCCTCAACATGTTTTTGTTTATAGAGGTTTTCGAAAAATAAACGTTGTTCTTCTAGTATTTGAGTACTGTTTGTTATATCTTTACCATTGACTACTAATTTGTGTATAGTTTTTTGTTCACTTCTACGTTTTTCAATGTTTACGAAGTAATTTGTATTTTTTTCATTTTGTTCAACATGCTGTGCACGAGCTCGTAGTATTATTCCGTTTAGATGTGTATGATAAATTCCTTGTAATACATGTTGTTTTGATGTTATTTCATTTTCAATTCCGGTGGTATCGTTTGTGTTTGTTTCATGCAATTGTTTTTCAAGTGTTTCAATGATTTTGATGGTGTCAGTTTCAAGTTTTTGTGTCAAGACCATGATGGACAACCGTGTGTTTGTCAGGCATTGATAGTGCACGTATCTATAGAAGCAGTGATCGGGTTGTTGGATGTTCGATTTGGGACTTTTACCTAGCTCAGTAATGATTTGGATGATGTTTTCTGCATAGATACTGATTGACAGAGGCCACTCACAATGAAAATCTCAATTTGTATCGTAGAAACTAAGTAAAGGGTTTACATTGCAATTTAAAAGATATCGATTTTTTTTAATCTCATAAACAAGCTCAAAACGATGACACTGAATATTATTGCTTGTGAATTGACAGTTGTTTCAACGTGTGCCTGCATCATACACGATATCCATGAAAAATAACTACTAAGAACAGAATTGAACATTCACATCTTAAAGGATTAACTAATTAAAACGGTCGAAACGATATGTTATGGGCAACATGCGCTTTATCTGAGATCATGTATTATTAACATTTTAACATTTAATAAGCTGTTTGTCTTATGTTTTTAAGAATTGCATTTAATAATCTCTCTATGTTCGAAAACCGCGTAATTCCAAAGGAATATATATCTATTCTCTTGCTTAATAGTTACCTACAATGTGTCATATAACAAAGTCGTATTTGTCTTTGTCGTAATTTGGTACCAATAAAAGTAAAATAGTTATTATATTAACAAAACATTACTTGCTGTATTCATTTGTTGTCAGAAAAAAAAACATAACGATTGCATGAACATTTTCCTTAAGACTGATATCATGTTTTTGGAACAAATTTTCCAAAAATAGGTTTTTATGAAAACCTGTTTTGAAAAAAATGCAGGTCATTGCGTTTTGCAGACATCTTAGCGGCGAGTACGTGAGTATACTTGAACAATTTATGTCATGATCAAAGCTTTGTTATCCGTTTGAAAAATGTTAACAACGATTGCTCAAGATAAGGTAACTTGAACAAAATCAAGTTATGTTTGGTGAGATTTCTTCAACCCACTTAAATGGTTATCTGAAAGACTAAGATTGATAATTATGTTTAGGGGATTTGTCATTTTTTATTGAAGCAGCGTCAACAGTAGAAGTTCAACCTACTCATCCTTCATTCGTTTGTCATTATTTTATTTCTAATAGAAAAATATGCTTCAAATCAATTAAGTTAATTTAGAACTCCTTGCATTTGGTTGAAATATGGAGTATTTACTCATGTTACTTTTCCTTCCATATGGGTCCCGCAAGACTCGAACTCAAGCGCTGCAATCTTAGGATCTTGCGTCGATGAAGGGCTTTTTTTAGTTTGTAGTATCTTGGTCGTTTGTTTGAAGGAGAATTAATGATATAAGTACCTAAGTTTTGTTTTGGATCAAACTTACCAAAATATTGCTTGAGTTTTTTTTTTTGTTAGTTAATTTATATTAGCGCATACATTATACAAGAAGCATAGCCGTATAGAAACACGAACGCGATAATATCAATGCAACGAAGATACAAATGTTGATTTAGATTACAAATACGTTCAATGGCTTTAAATATCTAAACAACGAGCTATTTGATTTTATTTCATTCCATGCGAAAAAGAACTAAACTTAATTGTAGAAAGTGTTTTATTGATTCCAGGACATGTCTTTATTACATAACCTTCAAAATAGTCTTCGCTCCAATAAAAATACAAAATGTATAATGTACTATTAAAAGATGACACTTACAGAGTAATTATATACAGTAATATAATGACAAATCAAAGAATTCGTGACAATAATTTTAGGTAAGGTGTATTCATATTACGACCCAAATAACGTCCAAAATTGTGTTCAGTTTTTTAAATCGATGAATACAACTCATATGTGAATCAAACAAGAGAGTTAAAAAAAATCGGATGGTCAATTAGGATTAAGACTTAATACACTAATTAAAAATGCTTTTAATCAAATTTGTTGTGACTAATCTTGATTTTATGTAATGCATGTGTGTTAAATTTTCAACACGCAAATTATCACACACTCAAAATAAACCACTTGAACGATTATCGGTATAACCTGTTGTTATTGTGGTGTATCGTTAAATGCGGCATTTACCCCGACAAACATTTAAAAAAAAAACATTATTTTGCTGTTAAAATCTTATTTTTTACCGTGTAGCTTTATCATGCAGTGACGTGATTGGTCCTGAAGCATATCGATTTAAATTGATTTAACAACAAAACAAATACATGTAGATGACAGGGCATAGAATCAAATGGTCCATGGTTATGGATACGACCTTATTCAAAATAGTCTGGTCTGCTTTTAAACGAATTTAAAATATTTATTGGGGGAGTGTGATTTCGCCAATGAAATGATGCAGAGTACCTTATTTTACGAATTTCCTTTAGCTTTGAATATGTAAACCACAGTTTGTACATACACAGTAAAATAAAAATGTTCTTTCATGTCTAACTCGTACCAATGTACTGACACATCATTGTCTTTCTGATTAACTGCTCCGAACCCCTGATTCAGACATTTACATCCAGACCAATAGTACACTAGCTCTAAGGTATCTCAATATCAACTCTAAAAAATCATTCCTATTGCATTTTATGATCATGAGAAAATGTTGTTGTTTTTTCAGAGCTTTACATGTTATTGTAAACTTAAAACCGATACAGAACAATAAGATGGACCCTACCTCGATAAATGTGATACCCTGACTCGTTGAATTTTGTCATTTATTGCCTTTTGATAAACTCTCGGATTTGAGTCTATTTCGAAGGTTTTGGACGGGTGTGTGTCATTTAATGTCCATAAACATGTTAAACAATTTGTAAACTTGTTAGATTGACATGGTTGTCTATTTAATAGCAAGTCAAATATCTGCCAATACAAAGTAGCCCCTGATCAATGTCCACAGCGACACCTGGCTTCATGGAAAAATACAAGCCTGTCACGTGATGACTTCAACCTAAACGATAACATTAAATTAAATCAAAGAAAATTGAAAATTCTAGTTTATTGGTACGTAGTTATCGTTATCAAGTTTCAAGTTGTTTATTGGAACATCGGAAAAATGCCTTTGGCCATTTACATATTCAGATTCACAAATTATAGTTCAAGTGCATCAGTACAATACAATAAACATATCAAACTAACGTTATGCAGATAACTTTTGCAGAGATTAAATAAACTGGATCTATTAAGTTATATCACGAGACCTAGAATTTTCAAGTGTTGACGGCATTATTCTTAACGGCATTTGTCTATCAAAATAATCAAGTATATTATACATTATTTAACCGTTTGCAAATAAGAAGCGGACGCGATATATCTATGCAAAGCATGCTAGTTTGTCTAAAGGATAGAGAGAAAATCCTCAATTTAATTGTATGTGCATTTCAATTTAAAACAAAGCAGATGATTTAATGCTCGTGTACATGTATGATGATTATATTTTCAGAAAAACAGAACAAACAGCGTCTTAACTTGCAAGCTTTAATATCTGTTATCTGCTACATATCAATATGACCTTTAGGTGACACGAGCTCTTCAACATTTTCAGAAAATCTACCAAAAACAATGATTAAAATACACGGATCGTGCACATGTTCACTGATAAAGAGCAAGGTTTAGCGATATGATGATGATGCAAACGTCGTGATGCGCTTTTAATTACTTTTTCAAGGTTTCATATGGTGAAATCAAGCGACAGTAAACAGTCGTATATTCCTTGTACATACAGTCGTATATTCCTTGTACATACAGTCGTATATTCCTTGTACATACAGTCGTATATTCCTTGTACATACAGTCGTATATTCCTTGTACATACAGTCGTTTATTCCTTGTACATACAGTCGTATATTCCTTGTACATACAGTCGTATATTCCTTGTACATACAGTCGTATATTCCTTGTACATACAGTCGTATATTCCTTGTACATACAGTCGTATATTCCTTGTACATACAGTCGTATATTCCTTGTACATACAGTCGTATATTCCTTGTACATACAGTCGTATATTCCTTGTACATACAGTCGTATATTCCTTGTACATACAGTCGTATATTCCTTGTACATACAGTCGTATATTCCTTGTACATACAGTCGTATATTCCTTGTACATACAGTCGTTTATTCCTTGTACATACAGTCGTATATTCCTTGTACATACAGTCGTATATTCCTTGTACATACAGTCGTATATTCCTTGTACATACAGTCGTATATTCCTTGTACATACAGTCGTATATTCCTTGTACATATAGTCGTATATTCCTTGTACATACAGTCGTATATTCCTTGTACATACAGTCGTATATTCCTTGTACATACAGTCGTATATTCCTTGTACATACAGTCGTATATTCCTTGTACATACAGTCGTTATTCCTTGTACATACAGTCGTATATTCCTTGTACATACAGTCGTATATTCCTTGTACATACAGTCGTATATTCCTTGTACATACAGTCGTATATTCCTGTACATACAGTCGTATATTCCTTGTACATACAGTCGTATATTCCTTGTACATACAGTCGTATATTCCTTGTACATACAGTCGTATATTCCTTGTACATACAGTCGTATATTCCTTGTACATACAGTCGTATATTCCTTGTACATACAGTCGTATATTCCTTGTACATACAGTCGTATATTCCTTGTACATACAGTCGTATATTCCTTGTACATACAGTCGTATATTCCTTGTACATACAGTCGTATATTCCTTGTACATACAGTCGTATATTCCTTGTACATACAGTCGTATATTCCTTGTACATACAGTCGTATATTCCTTGTACATACAGTCGTATATTCCTTGTACATACAGTCGTATATTCCTTGTACATACAGTCGTATATTCCTTGTACATACAGTCGTATATTCCTTGTACATACAGTCGTATATTCCTTGTACATACAGTCGTATATTCCTTGTACATACAGTCGTATATTCCTTGTACATACAGTCGTATATTCCTTGTACATACAGTCGTATATTCCTTGTACATACAGTCGTATATTCCTTGTACATACAGTCGTATATTCCTTGTACATACAGTCGTATATTCCTTGTACATACAGTCGTATATTCCTTGTACATACAGTCGTATATTCCTTGTACATACAGTCGTATATTCCTTGTACATACAGTCGTATATTCCTTGTACATATACAATTGTCTGAGCTTATGACACATTTATTTTCGGACAAAGAAGTTTTAATAAAGTGCTCGAACAATCGAAGCTCCGAGACAATGTGTTATGTTGCGACCAAATAATTTGGCATATTCTTTTTTTCCATGATTGTGAGCTTTATTATCACCATAAATGTATATGGCTTGTGTAGTGGTTTCATCATACGGTTTGCGATGTAACGTTTTTAAAAAGGAGACGCTCCCACGCAAAATAATTGAAAAAATACAATTTGGAAACAAAGAAATAAAAATGTGTATGTATAATAAACAAGTATTAATAATTGTGCATATATAACGTCACAGTTAAAATAGAGTCTGGAACACAGTAGAAGTCTGTATAGCAATATTAAGTGGAACCTTTTCAAAGAAAGAAATATACGTTGTTTTTTCACAAACGTATTTTCGCTAACATAACAAGATAAACAAAGTGTTGTAATATTATTTATTAGTATTATAATAAGTATCAATCATATTGTGATACAAAAGCCTGGACTAAATGACGCCAGTTGCACATTGGATCTTAGCAAGGTCTTGCATTCAGCATTTGATATTGTAAGCAAACATATTAAATTATTAAGAACATCCAATTAATGTATGTACAGTCAACAACAATACACGCAGCATTAAAGATATGGATATCATTAATGCCATTTTAAGGACATATGGGAAAATTTATAAAGGCTCAACATTTAAATAATCTATGATTTTGTATGAAAATTATTCATAATGCAATCAAGTATATAGCCACTTAAAATCATTGAACAGTTATGTTCGATCCCCTTGACTTGCAATAAATGTACACGTATTCAAGAATCTTGGATGGATATTAGATTTTTTATTAAGTTCGTCTATACTGGTAAACAAACCTTATCAGCACACGTAAAGATAGATTCGATCTTGAACTAATCTAAACGAATAATCTCTGTCAGTGCAATGTTTGTTTTTGGAAAAAAATGTCGCAAGACCTTGAACCTCAAGAAGTAAAAGGTTTCAAGTAACATGCTAGACCGCACTTTATTGAATGTAAAGGCGTTCGGTATGTAGCATTCGTTAATACTTCATATGTGTAATATATTAGAAGATAAATTTCACTTTGTCTTAGAATGTAGGATGTATTCAGAATAACGATCTCATTATATACCATTTTATTACAGAAACCGGCATAGCATGATAACATTTATTGAATTATTAACAACGGAAAATAAAACGTTGATGCACCGATTATGCTGTTACATATATACATCATTTTAGTTAGGGATAGTAATACGTATGTTTTAGTTTTTTTTCTAAAATCATTAGTCGACGGTTAACGATGTTTCTCGAAGATAGATCGGAGTAGACATTTATATCTAATAGCAATCGGTCACGAGGTGTGTATGTCGTTATTTGTTAAGTTTCGTCGACGTTTTTTTTAATTTGTTAATTAAATTACAAAAGACGATCAATTTTCATCTGTACTATCATCCAAACGACCATCACGGCAAAGTTATGCCAGTAATAAATTATTATTGTAGATTCTACAATGGTTGTGAATAATTCGATAAGAACAATTCAGTAATTTTCTAGTTGTGTTATCGCAGTATCTTCCCTTCAACTGATCTCACCTTATACAATAAAAGCATGCAAAGTGTGGACTGATATGGCAAGCGGTTCGACGCATACTCCCAAGAAACTAGGTTTCTCATGAGAACCTAGGTTCCCAGAATGAGAACCTAAGTTCTCAGAATTACAACCTAGGTTCTCGCTTGAAGATTACACATGGCTTCAAGAACCCAAGTTTTCCAATAAGAACCTAGGTTTCCATGAGAACCTAGGTTCTCATTTGAAAACCTAGGTTCTCATTAAAAACCTAGTTTCTTGGGATTATGCGTCGAACCGCTTGCCATATCAGTCAATGCTGAGCATTGTCTGAACATTTTTCAAAAAATGTTCTTGGGGAGTAACATTCACGGTTTCACACGGGTTAGGATAAGGGTTAGGGTTAGGGGTCGGTTTAGGGTTAGGGTTGGGTTTAGGCTAACCCAAACCCTAACCCGACCCCTAACACTAACCTAAACCCTAACCCTAACCCTCTAACCCACCTTACGTAATACCATACCATGCCTCGCCCGTTGTAGTTTTCCGCCTCCCATTTTACACATATGCCACCAGCGTGTACCAAGCAATGGGAGGCAACTGGAGGTTAATTATGGCAAGCGGTTCGACGCATAATCTCAAGAAACTAGGTTTCTCATGAGAACCTAGGTTCTCATGAGAAACTAGGTTTATGAAATCCCAAGAAACCAGGTTTCTCATGAGAACCTAGGTTCTCATGAGAACCTAGGTTTTCATGAGAACCTAGGTTCTCATTTGAAAACCTTAGTTTACGCTTGAGAACCTAGGTTCTCATGAGAAACTATGTTTTTCATAAGAACCTAGGTTCTCATAGACAAATAGAACTTAGGTTCTCGTGAGAACCTAGGTTCTCATGAGAACCTAGGTTCTCATTCTGAGAACTTAAGTTCTCGTTTGGTATCCTAGGTTTTCACAATAACCTATGTTCTCATTTGAAAACCTAGGTTCTCATGAGAACCTAAGTTCTCATTTGAAAACCTAGGTTCTCATGAGAACCTATGTTCTCATTTGAAAACCTATGTTCCCATGAGAACGTAGGTTCTCAGAATGAGAACCTATGTTCTCAGAATGAGAACGTAGGTTCTCATGAGAAACCTAGTTTCTTGGGATTTTGCGTCGAACCGCTTGCCATAGACTGACTTCAAACACTCGTAGTTCTCTTGGACAGTCGTTTATGCCGATCTATGACTCTAAATCATAGAGTTTCATTCTTTATTCTCATTTATATGCATACGTTACATATTTCTAACAGTAACAAATATTGACATTAAAACACTGTGTATATAACCGCTCATGGTGGTGAGCTATATGAGATATTGCAAAAGTTTGCATGGAATTATATATGATATCATTCTATTATCATTATTTACAATACTAAGAGATAGAAAATAAGTGCTACTCTTTATTTAAAAAAACTGCGATAAAATAATCAGAGTTAAGACACTGATTGCTGTTAATTGGAGCACTAGCGCGCTCATAAAATACATTTTCAAAAATCGAATATCATTCCTGATCAGATCAGAAATGAACTGATTAGCACTGACTTTCTACATTTACATAAAATTACATTTATATTACACTAAAACATACATGACATTATCATAATGACGCTTCCTACTGACGCATAGATGGTGTTTCAGAAACAGTTTACCGGAAATGTTTGCATTCGTGCATTTATTCATTCGTTCGTTTGTTCTTTCGTTTGTGCCTTCACTCATTCGTTCGTTATGTAATTCAATTCATCATTTCGCTCGTTCGATATTAAATTCAATGAATCCGTTCGTTCGTTCGTAATGTAATTCCATTCATTTATTTGTTTGTGCATTTGTAATTTATTTCAATCATTGATAATTGTACTAATTAAAACATTCTTTTCTATGATAAATAATTTAATTTAGATAGTTATCAATTACATTTTTGAGTTATTGATACAATAATAACGAATGAAAATAACACTTAACGCACATGAAATAAGCTATGATATAGACAATTGACGCGTTAATGACGCATGACCCTTTGTTGCATTTGAATTCCAAAAGAGAATACACATATGTGGATTCGAGTGAAGGAACTTCCGTATCGATCAAGCTTCTGCATGAGGTAATAATACAATGCCAAAAGCAACAAAAGTCGCAATACCATCGTCATATGTATATTGTAAACTAGGAAAAATTGAACGTTTAGGAATGAGTATTTTAAAATATTTTATATTGTTATATGTGTGTCGATGCACGTATGTGATATTTACATGCTCTTTCCGCATGATTTCACTTCTGAAAAGCAGATATAGTTCGGCTCATAATTAACATTCTGCATTCGGATACGCTGTTTCGGCTCGAGCGTTGATACAAATCGATGACATTACGTCACGGAACCACGAGGCTTCCGGATCGATGAAAACAAATATATATATAAGGCAATAAACTGAAAAACATTTCAATTTTTGTAACGCCGTACCTCTTTAACCCACACGGCTTTGGGTCCTCCGCTGTCGCCTTGAGCCAAGGTGCCTATCCGACAATGTCTAGAGTGTACTGATGAAACCCACCAGGCAATTTAGCTATTAGTAATGATACAAATACAATTGTATGGTCATATTTATACAAATACTACTTAAATAGTATTTATAAATATAGTTGTAAAAGTAGTAGTAGTAGTAGTAGTAGTAGTAGTAGTAGTAGAAGTAGTAGTAGTAGTAGTAGTAATAGTAGTAGTAGTAGTAGTAGTAGTAGTAGTAGTAGTAGTAGTAGTAGTAGTAGTAGTAGTAGTAGTAGTAGTAGTAGTAGTAGTTGTTGTTGTTGTTGTTGTTGTTGTTGTTGTTGTTGCTGTTGCTGTTGTTGTTGTTTTAGTAGTTACATGTTCAATAATGTCATTTTATGGTAAAAAAACGGCCATAACTCCGGTTATGTGGAAAACATACTGAACCTCAAAATCGCGATGTGCGAGTTCATATCCTTGTTAATTAGTTTCTTTCCTTAACAAGCAGTACGTGTGGCGTTAAACGCGATACAAACATCGACAGATGAACGGATACAAAGGCGGATTGACAGACACGAATAAGTCTTTAAACTCCCGTCATAATAACCTCTCTGTATTGCCTCTTTTTGTATCTCAACAGAGTTGCTATCCTAACTTTATCGTCAGGGATTTTATTTTGTCATTAAAAATACATGTACTGCAAGTAGATGCATACATATTAAAAACTTATCCAATGTCGTAAACGATCTTTCCTTCTAAAACTATATTTGTTTTGTGAAATGCTATACTGTTAACAACACACTTTTTTAAACGCAAGGTTTTGCAGACAATAACATTACCTAAAATGTACTGCCAATTCTAGTTTATAAACATTTCCTGACCATAACTGGCGGAGGGGGAAATAAAATAACCAATCATTATTTACATTGGTATAAGTATAATTTTTACACACTGACGATATTTTCTTACTGGCTTTCTAGTTAGCACTACATTTGATTAATGCGCTTCGCCATTCAATTTATTGACTTAATTTATGTTAAGAGACTCACATCCAATACAAATCCAGATTGTTTCGGAAGGCTACACACGCTTTACCTTCCAAAGGTTGTCTAAGAAAGCTTGCTCGAGTTTTGTTCACTTCCCGAACTGTTTACAGGCGCACATTATCTATTTAACTTTCATATATTATGGGTCACTTTGGTGTTGAGCGCAATAATTTTAATTAATATAAATGTCTAATTTCCATCAGTGTGACATTATAAAAAAATGCATACTATTTAAACTGTCTACACCCTTAATTGCTACAGCTTCATCTTGGCCAAACGTAAACTAGCGTTTGAGAAAAACTAGGAGCACGAGTATACCTCAACAACTACCTAAACATTCAATTTCATGTGTCATGACAAATGTTAATTGTTTCAGAGCTATACATTTAACGCGACAAGGTTTTTTTAAGCTGCTGAGGAAAAAAACAGACAAAGTCAATGGATCCTAAATCAATAAATGTGAGACCCGGAACCGGTGGATTTTAAATACGCTAAACCGCCGAACTTGAGCTTATTTTTTGGCTTTGTCGTTAGCTTGGCAGGTGTGTCATTTTATATTGAAATTTTTAATATTTAAAATATGTACATCTGTATGGTTACATTTTTTTAAAGCAAGACTTTTACCTAAACATAAAAAGAAGTCTTTGGTCAATATTTGCAAACACATCATTTTAAACTTAAAGTATGTCACGGGATGAATTTCAACCAGAACATTAACATGTTGGAAACTTCAAACTTGCATTTTCTTCACCAAACGAATGTGATTCAGATATCTTTTGCAGAGAGTAATCTAACAGGAACTTTGGAATTTTATCAATTGACCTTCAATATTTAAAAATGTAAGGCATTCGTCCATAAAATGTTTATTTCTATTTTACCCATTTAAACCGTTTGCAGTTATTTGCTTTCTAATAAAATCCGTAATTGTAAAATAGTACGGAATACCGTTAGGGTGGTTACACACTAAAATGCAGAGGGGGACAATGCGATAGTACGATGGCGACAATGCGATATTACGATGGCAACGATGCGATAGTGCGATGGCGACAATACCACAACGCGATAGTTCGATGGCGAGATTGCGATAGTCATCGTACTTTCGTCATCGTATTATCGCATTGTCGCCATCGGAATATGGTTAAGTCGCCATCGTATTGTCACACTGGTGTCATCGTATTATCGCACTATCTCAGTGTCGCCATCGTTACTATCGCATTGTCGACTATGGCCTTCCGGTACACAAACTATTCTTATTGCAGAAACAAAATAGATGAATTAATAAAGATGTACTTTGAAAGAGGTTACAGTTATAATGTTATCAAATTCTTATTAAGTTGTAGAATGGGTATTGTTGTAAGGTATGCCAAACTGTAAAGTATTTTTAAAAGTGGCTCCATCTAGGAAAAAATACGATGTGCGCATGTGTGCCGGAAGGCGATAGACGACAATGCGACAGTACGAAGACGACAAAGCGACAGTGTGACAATACGATGGTGACAGCGCGAAATTACGATGGCGACAATGCGATAATACGATGACGACAGTACGATAACGCGATAGAACGATGGCGACAATGAGATTATACGATGGCGACAGTATGATATGACTATCGCATTGTCGCCATCGTACTATCGCGTTGTCACATTGTCGCCATCGTACTATCGCATTGTCACCATCGTACTATCCCACTGTCGCCATCGTATTGTCGCGCTGTTGCATTGTCGTCATCGTACTGTAGCGTTATTGCATTGTCGCCATCGTTATATCGCATTCTCGCCATCGTACTATCGCATTGTCGCAATCGTACTATCGCACTATCGCATTGTCGCCCTCTCGATTTTAATGTGTAACCACGGTGTCCGTAACGGTGTTCCGTATAATAGTGTATTGAACAAAGCGAGCTCGTATGCTTTAATATCAGGCAACTTGGGGCGCTATTGCCTGCTACATATCAATGTGACGTTGAGGCGTCTCGAGCACTATTTTTCTTGAAATCTTTTGAAAACGATTGATTTAAATACATGGATTGTGCCCGAGTCCTCATGTGTAGAGTAAGGTTTTTCTTATGGTGAAAATATTGAACCGTCCTTTATTCCTGGTCAAGGTTTAAATGTATTAGACAATGTAAAATAAATTGTTTTCAGCTTAGAGTTAATAGGTCGTTGGGGGTATCTAAGCTCTGCAAGGTTTTCTCTGTGGTGACTGAACAATCTGGTTTCCGTATTCACGTCAGCGTATACACGTCCTTCTATCATATACACAGTTGCTCAATCTGATCAAATAACTCCTGATTTTTTATTCAACTATAATATATTTCGCTTTTAGTTTTACATAAACACATGCCACACTAATTGAGAAGAATTGTATTTATATTACATATGTCTTTCGTCATGCTTTATACGTTATCATGTTTTTACGAAGAATTATGATTGCTAAGTGAACTCCTTAGTACAATATATGTGTAATCGGGAAAATACACGATTAAATTGTCTCTTAAATTGAGGGATTGACGTTGAAACAGACACACATGTAAATAACCAAAATTGAGAATATCGATATACATGGAGTGCTGTGTGTATAATAATACATGAATTATCAGGAAAATACTCCTTGTGAATCATTGATCGCGTTAAAATAATGTCTCTTTTATGCGCAAAATTCAAAATTATTAGTCCAAGCTACATAATATTGCTGGGGCAAATCAATAATAAAGCATTAAGATAGTATTGCAGTGGTCCGTGTTTCATAAACAGACATCGCCAGAGACGCCACTTGGTGTCTCAGAAGCGCATCACTCGCTGTTTTAAGCCTTCGTCAGCAAACAATTTCGGATAACGACTACAGGAGACAAACAACATGAAACCTGAAGGAATTGTCGCGTTTAAAACAAGGAATATCTGCAGAACAAACTGCATTAAAATCTAGCCTTAAGATGTGTATTACGATATAGTAGATAAACTGTTTGACTATCGGGTATGGTGCAAAGAATTCGTTGGAAATGCGAAATGTACAAGTACTTTAACAAGCTTAATAAAAAACAAGCACCTAGAACGTACGTAATTTATTATTGAAACATGCCATTAACACATTTTATAAAGTTTTTGTATTGTGTATGTACACTGAACAGACCCTTTAGTCCCCTTCAATTAAGAACATTGTGCGCTTTCAGCTTTCGATGTAGTTGGGCCAAACGGGTCCACGCACTCCTCATCTTCTATTTCACTCATAACAGTTGATATCATCGGTGGGAACAGAAACAACCCCAAAGACAATCCAATTGTTTCGACTTTACTGAAGTATTATTTTAATCAAAGACTATCGTAAACTTGTTTCTCGTAGATTATTTGTAATGCCTCATATATTTGTATTGATGTCGAAGTATGCCATAATTACTAAAGTATTCATTATCAAATAAAACATCCGTCTGATCTAACCTAGTTAAATCAGAAAAATGGAGATCCGGAGGCTAAACAAGAATCAAATCCTAGTCTATTGTGGCGTACTTATACATAATTGTGTTTCATTTTTTTCTCTACCAATGTTGTTTTCATTTAGTTTGATATGTTTGTTATAATAATTTACACACGATTACAAGCAATACATCAATAAATTCAAAACAACTCGTTCAAACAATACTGTATGTTTTAACGATGTCATTGAATCAACTCCCTAAAGACACGGTATTATACTTGTGCATGGTTTTAAAGAATAATAACAGCTAGAAAAATATAACACAAAAAGTAGCCTTCCTCCGTTTCCCTTAGAGTTCAAACCCGGGACCTGAAAAACCATAGCTAACATAATACATTACCACGAAAGCTTTCGATTTCAGAAAAAAGTAACCGCTATGTCGAAAGTAAACGTGTTTTGTGTGATAATTTAAAAACAACTCGTTCAAACAATGCTGTATGTTCTGAAGATGTCATTGAATCAATTATCTAAAGACACGGTATTATATTTGTGCATGGTTTTAAAAAATAATAACAGCTAGAAAAATATAACACACAAAGAAGCCTTCCTCCGTTTCCCATAGAGTTCAAACCCGGGACCTGAAAAACCATAGCTAACATAATACATACCACGAAAGCTTTCGATTTCAGAAAAAAAGTAACTGCTATGTCGAAAGTAAACCTGTTTTGTGTGATAAATTTGCTGAAGCCTGTTCCAAAAACTGTATTATTTTTCCGATTTAACTTGATTATCCATAAACAGGCAGATATTTAAACTCATCCTTTTCTTAATCATCGTGCTAAGCTGCTTGTTGGCATACAAAACGTACATTTTGCATTTGAATCGATGACAATTTTCGAAGCTGTGAACATATCCCGTTACATTCGTATAACTGTTATCACATGTAGACCGTGCACACCTTACACAACCAGTGCTTTCAAAAATGCCCATCATAAATATCAAACGCTGTGTGCATTTGAAAATAAGCATATTTTATCATTTAAACGTATAGGAGTTACGCATCAATGAAAGCAATTTGTTTTTGATACATATACACAATCCCATTTACTAAGAAGCATGTTAAAGGGTCCTTTTCACATATTTTGGAGATATTGAAGTCAGTCGTTAAATGCTTTATATAGATAAATGTAAACATCGGAACACCAAAGAAGGTATCACCAGTTAGGAGACATCTTTACAAGTATAGCATCGATTCAACACCCAATTTATGTTTTGCATTTAATTTCTGTTCAATGCGCATTCTAAAGCACCCACATATCTGCAACCAAAATACCGCCATGAGCCCTGAACCGAAACCCAGAGTTTTTCAAGGCGTCCAAGCGTCAACGTCTATGTCGAGCATCATTGAGTGATGTTGACATATTTGATCCAAAAAATAATTTACGGATGGTATACATTTACTTATTCCATTTTGCGATATTTTTTAATCAAAAAATCATTGTTTGAATCATAAACATTTACCATGAATTAGAATCGAGATTTATGAAGCGTCTTTTAAAAATCTTGTTAAGAATTAAGACCTGGCATAGATCGTCAATATGTGTTTTTGTAAAAACTGCCAAGACATTATATAATATTTACCATCGAAAGTAAGAAAACGGAAAATATTTGAAAAAAAATGTCAGAAAATAGCCCCGTAACGTTCGGTGGCTCTCAAAAAACATGTGTGTACCTGTATAATCCTACTATATTATTAAGCATCGGTTTTCTCTTACAATTAAATCATTTCAACTCAATTGTGTAGACCTCGTGTTGTGCATTAATGTTTTTATTTCGGCGCGTTTGTCCGCTTATCTCTTTATATTAAATATAAATATTGACGTCAATTATGGAGAACATTTTAGCTGCCCAAGAATTCATTCCAATTTCACTCTACCATGAAATGTGATCGACTTTAATTGTATATTTCACGCATAATACATGTTTATATAAACACGATTCGCATAGAAAACAAGTGTATCAGTTGATATAAATGTTATAATAAGTTTTGGGTTAGCTTCTTATGAAAAATAAACAAGACGGTCAATACCTTGATAAATGCGAGATCCTGAACCTGTGGATTTTGTTATTCATAGACTTATAATAAACCATCGAACATGAGCCTATTTTGAGGCTTCTTTGTTAGCTTCGCTGGACGTGTGTTATTTGATATTTGCATTTATAACAGCTTAAGAATCTTTACGATCTAAATGGTTGTATTTTCAATAGAAATCCTGCCGTTCAAAATAGTCCCTGATCAATAATCCCAACGACGCTTTGTTTAAAAAAAAAACATTACACGTGATGGCTTGTAACCAGAACTTTAAAAATGAATGAAATAAAAAAAAATTAATTACTTTACTGGTTGTATTTTCTTTACGAAACGAACGTGATTGAGATTAATTCTGCAGAGATGAAACTAACTGGATGTTTAGGAATATAGCAAATGACCTTGAATCTTTAGGTGTGGAAGGCTTTCGTCCATAAACATGATTACATATATTTAACATTATTTAAATTTTTGCACATAAGAAGCGGGCGGAATAAACCTATGCAGTGTTTTTGCTCATTGGCTGTGGGGGAGAGTAAAATCTGTTATAATAGTAAATCAAAACATGTTTTTGCTCGTATGCTTTAATATCCGAAGACTTGTGGTGCTCTTAACTAGTACATATCAATGTGACATTTAGTTGACTTGAGAACTAACATTTTTCTGAAAATCTATCCATAAACGATTTATTAAAAAAACATAGATCATGTTCGCTGTTGTAGAGCCATGTTGTTTTCTTATGGTGAACCAACTTGGTGTTGATATAAATGTATGAGGCTTCGTCTAACTTATTGTGTGCGGATTAGTTTTAATGGATGTTAGAGGAATCTTAGCTCTGCGCCGTTTTCTCTGTGGTGACTGAACCATCTGGGATCTGTATAGCGCTATTGGCAGCGCATACACGTCCGCCAATCATATAAACAGTTTGTGATCTGTCGAAATAACTCCTGACCATGTTACCAAATGTATTCATGCTACACCCATTGAGAATCAATACATTTATATTATAGATGTTTATTGGCATACATTTGCAATTAAACCTGCATCGTGTTTACTAAGTTAAATATATCTGAAAATGAAACAATTTAAAACCCTGTTATTTTATGCAAGTTTGATAATAAACTGGTACCAAATAAGTCATGAAGTTTGATTATTTATATATTTATTTATATTGTGATTATATGTGGAACTGTCTTACAAGTATTTACGTTTGTATCAAACAGACATCCTGAAAATATTAAAGCATAATAATATGACCTCAATTACAATAACTTATATTTGGACGTTTCAGCGTAACGGAAAGTATTGAATACGAAAGCATACACTAGTGTTAATAATAACAAACACTGCATATTTCACTGTACACAAATCAAACTGTCGAAAATATAAGACAATGGGGTAACATCAAACTTGAAAGAAAACACGTGCTCGTACTCAATGCGTTAAAATATTCTTAGCAGCCAGAAAGCCAGTAAGCATTAACAGTGAAAAGGCCACAACTGGATCGGACGCTGCATTGCAGAGGCTCGTGTTGCACAAACAGACTTCGCCAGTGACGCCACTTTGTGTCTCAGAAGCGCATCCCTCGTTGTCTTGAGCCTTCGTCAGTAAACAATTTCGGATAACGACTACAAGAGACAAACAATATGGACTCTGACAGAACTTTTGTGTTTAAAGCAAGGAATATCTTCAGAGAAAATTGCATTGAAACAATCCTTGTGGTGTTTGTTACAATATAGTAGATACGCTGTATGTCTATAGCGTAAAGAAATCGCTGGGATTCCGACATGTTTTCAATACTTAAATATGCTTAAAAACCAGCAAGAAGAACGTACATAAAATAAGATTGTACCTTTTATTCAATGCAGTAAATAAGCTCTATATTAATTGTACATGCACCTTGAATAGATCCTTGGGTCCCCTTAATTTTGGAACATTGTTCGCAACCAGCTTTCGACACGCCTGAACCAAACGGGTCCCCGCACCCGTCATCTTCTATAGTATTACACTCATAGCAGTTGATCGCATCGGAAGGAACTGAAATATATTAAAAAACGCGTCTGTGTATCGGTATGCCATTCCAAATTTTTGTAAACCAAGTAATGACATACAGACACATAACGAAAAAAACAAACAATCCTATCGTTCGACTTTGCTGGGATACTAATTCTTCAAGGAAACAAATTGTGTAAGTAGAGTATGAGTAATGCTTCTGTGCAATGTTAAATTGATGTCGAAACTATAATATAAATAAACTTAGTATGAATTAGCAAATAAAAACTTAGATTAGACATTCTTAAACTCATTAAACACAAACACACAATCAGTGAATGTCATCGTTTCCCCTTCTTTCCGTCTGATACGCAAATAATCTAGTAAATTCAGTTTAATGGTGGCTTCATAAGTAACAAATAATAGTCTAGTGTGGCGCAAGTAACCATCGTTTTGCTTCGATTTATTAACTACCATCGTTTGCCTTCTTTATTTGAATATTTTTGTTCTGATAATTTAAACAATATGACAAGCAATATATTAATACACTTAAATCGACTTGTTCACAGAATATAGCAATTTTAGAAATATGTCATTCAATTAATTGACTGAAAAATATATATTATTATGTAATAGATTTAAATAATAATAATAGCAAGAAAACATATAACACAAAAAGATTTGCCCCGTGTTCAACCCTGTCACCTAAAGAAGCAAAACTAACACCTAACATTATTACATAGGCTTCCGATTTAAGAAAAAAATGTAACCGCTATGTTGAAATTATACGTGTTTGCTCAGTTTGCCGAAACCGTTCCAAAAATTGTATTCAATTTCCGATTTAATTTGATCATCTATAAAAGAACATCTATTTTAAATATCTTTTTCTTAAACAGGTGAGGTTCGCACATGCAGTACTTACACACATTGCAGTGTTTTAACAAATGCCATTCATACATATTAAACGCTATGTGCATTTGCAAATGAGCATTTTTTGTAATATAACTTGTAGCATAAATCAAAGTATTTGATGTTTGATTCAAAACACAATATCATTTATTTAGAATCATTTTAAGAACCAAAAGCACAAACATACTACGGATTAATATACGTTAAATTTAAACAAACGCTACTTACGGAGTAAGGCACCGAACACCAAAAGCAGGTATAACCATTTAGGAAGCATTTTTACAAGTATAGCAGCGATTCAACACCTAATTTATGTTTGGCTTCACTTTTCTGTTCAGTATGCCTTTTATATCACCCAGATATTTGCTAACAAAGTACCGCCCCGAGCTCTGAACAGAATGTTCAATGTCGTCTTAACGCCAACGCAAAAAGTCAAGAATCATTGAGTTGTGTTGACATTCGATCACAATACGTTATGCCCGGATAGTAAACAGTTATTCATTCATTCATGTATGTGTTTTTGTTATCAAACTAAGCAACTCGGCATGCGCATCATACTTTATTTTCAATAAATTTGATTCAACAGTTATGAAGCGTGTATACAAAAATCGTATTCAGCATACAAATATGTTTTATCGAGATGTCGCATAGGTCATTAAGTTGTCATTTCTAAAGACATGATCAGAAAATGTTTAAGATCGGAAATGCATTTTTAGAAAATCGTTAATATTTGAAAAACATTTTCAGAAAATGTTCGAGGCCTGTCAAAAACATTTGTTTATTGACACTCATCCCACACAAGTTGGTAACGTCTATTTACTCTAAGTCATAAAGTAACCGCACCGTTCCAATCCGATATTGAAGACCGTGTTGCTTGCATCAATTTGTGTATTTTGGAGAAATGTGTCGGTTTTCCTTCGTTTGAATGTAAATGTAGGCTGCAATTATGAGAGTTCAATGCATCATCGTTATAGCTTCCAACGAGGTTAATAATTCTCATGATCCAAATTGCAAACTGTCGTGCAATTCGGTCTTATTTGTATTTTTTCACGGATAAAACATGTTTACAAAAACACAATGTGCAAACCGAACACTAGTTACAATTTATATGAATGCTTTAATATGAACGTTTGTAAACATTTCGTCTGAGTTGTATAAAGCCTAATTTTAAAAATGACAGCGCCAATTTATTTTTTTTTGTCATTTTTTTTAATAAGGTGCAAAACTGCATTTAAACATATTTTGTCAAATCACCTCACATGCATATCCTGTATTGAGTAGAAGGTTCCAAAGATCATTCTTTGATTATGATAATTATATTTAAGAGATCGCACACCGGATATGTCTTGTCTTTTAATCTGAAATGCAATATTTTGCGGTTACAATTGGCGGAATGAACACAGAAAACAAAGCTAGTTTACAATACAAAAATCTGTTATGCTAGTCGTTATGAGGAGATAATTTTCGTATTCCACATATAATGTCCATTATGTAGTAATGCTTTTTTCACAAAGATCAAGCGCGAAATAAAAAAAAATATGTTGAAAGACAAAAATAGATTTAGTAAAAACTATGTACTACATATAAATCACACAACCTGCATACATACTCAAATCAAAATGCATATATTGATTTACGCACATATGTGCGTGCAAAAAAAAAGAACGATTTCATTTGCGTGTTCAAAACAAAAGTTTTGATTTGGTATTGTGGTTTTGGCATGATTGTAACGTTTTACGTTTCTAGGAAGCTTGCGTTTGTAAAGGTTTCGCTTGCTTTTGACGAGTGACCGCCTACCTGCATTAATTGTCGCTGTTTTGAGGCGTGACATTCGTGAGTTATAATTTATGTTACATGTTTTAGCTTATACCAATGTGATTGTGCTGTTACATGTAAATTCACAATTATAATGTCTTCATGCGTGCTATTTGATCTTTTATGAAAAGCATGACAGATGAACGACACTTGCTAACCGGCTAAAACTAGGAACATTTGAAAAATAGGTTTCACCCACCCGACGTATTTGCTTCACAAAATGGTATTAAAACAACAGATACTTTAATATAGTTAAAGATGTTTACACAGCATGTCTACTTGAATGTCATGCTATATGCAAGAAATAGTTATTAAATGGAAATTGACTTTAAAAAGTTCAATATTGCGATACAAAAGACGTCTTTTTTTGGAATCTCATAAGCTCTTAACGATGACAGCGAATATGTAATTGCTTATATGATAAAACAAGAGACAAAGAAGATTCCACATTTGCCGCCATCATTAAGATTTATCCAAGCCCATACACTACTGAGAACATTGAGCCAGCACCTATAAAGCTATTTACAAATAAAACGATCAGTACGATATGGTTCCGATCGTTTATTATGTACATGATATTCTATGTATATATGTATTAAGCAGGTATTCTACTTTTTTTAAGAATTGCATTCAATAATTTCTATGTTCGAAAACGATTAATGTAAACGGAAAATAGTTTATCTCTTGTTTACGAACATATCATGTGTGTCATTCAAAAGTCGTTTTTGTCGTATTCAAGATAATACACTAACATAAGCAAAATAAAGATGCATAGCATTAAGAATACTCAACTGCTGTTCGCATTAAAAGCCTAAAAAGAACACCATTACGATTGCAAGTACATTTTCAAAAAATCTTCAAGACCGATCGAATATGTTTTATTCTTTGGTTGTTTTTTAAGACTGCAAGTGCATTTTCAGAAAATGTTTAAGATGAGAAGTACATTTTCAGAAAACCGATAATAATAAAAATATATTTGCATAGCTTTTGAAACACTGATTATCGATTTCGAAAGGCATCTTATCAGTGCATGCTTGCGTTTACTTAAACCATTCACAATTGAAACAAAATCGCTGTGTTCCGTCTTCAAATGTGACAAATTTTATCAATAATGTATGATCAAGTTTGTTTGGCAACTTCAACAACATAAGTGTATATCTTATATTCATATAACAAACATACATGTTTACATGCTGGTTAATTTGTTTGTAACGTTTCACCATTTCAGCAGCAATACTTTATGAGTTAGACGTTCACAATGTCATCCTGTTCTAAGCAAGGGGCATAACTAGTGTTATGTCGAAAATATATATCGAACCAAACTTACCGATTTTCTCAGATGCACACGCTGGTTTTTATGTGTTAAAGTTTCACTACTGTTACAGCAATTTCTTTTGAGTTAAGCGCGATACGCGATGGGAGCACGGACAAATTAAATGTCGTTATGAGCATAATCCCATGACGAAAATTTACTGCGCGGGTGTGTTGTTCAAATTGTATTAATCTCAGCTCAATCTGACATTGTTAATTTCGTTAATGCAATCGTGAAGATGGATAAAAGCTCACTTCATGTATTCGTATGTTCGAGAACGAAGATATTAGACCTAAACGACTCGGGCCGATAGGCTTCTTACCAACCACATTAGGTATTTATCTGTGATTTATACTCATGGCTTATTTCCCCGCGTCACTCACCATCCGTCAATCAAATTAACGGATCAACCAATAAGATACCGTGTATCGCCGCCACAGAGATTGTTGGAGTAAAGGAATAAGGGTTTCATATGCGAAAACTGAGCGAGCTTATGACGCGAAGGGCCAATTATGTACTTCTTTGTATAAGTTGGTAAGCATGCAAATAGATGATCTATACTCAAACATATTTCTTTAGTTACACAATTAATTTCAATAAAATTGAGACCAATTAATGCTGATTTCATGTCATTCCGTGAGAAAGTAAATAAAATTGTATACACGTTCTAACTTAGGACAATTTTATTTATTACATTGTAATAAGACACCGAAGACAATGCATTACAATAATTATATATTTAAAACAATTACACAACCATCAAACTAGTATTCAATCCGAATAAAATGAAAAGTATATAATGTACTTCTAGTAGTTGATGCATAAAGAGTTGTCAATGTTGTTAGCGACCTTTCCTTCTGAAAACTATGTACGTGTTTGTGCATTGCTTCAATGTTAAAAACACACTCTTCTTTAAATGAAAGCTGTTGCATGCAATGAGATTACATCAGATGTACTGTGATGTAAAATGACAGGATCATTAAAAGCGTTGCTGAAGCGGCAACCCTCACGGATGAGTTACACAGATCCGTTTCGCAGACGCACGCCTCGCCGGTGATCCCTTGTTCGGTTTTTGATTCGCATCCATTCACGGGCAATCTTTCTGGGGCACATATCCTGGCCACAACTGAGTGAATTTAAAGAAAACAATCGTTAGTAAAAAAATGGTCATACTTTATTCATAAAGCAATTGGCTTCTGATTTGCATTTTAGTTGTTTCATGCGATTCACATCACGATGACATTATTAAATGCCTATTCCAGGCGCATGAGAGGTTGTTTTGTGGTGTTTTCAATTGTATTCCAGTGTTCACCTAACGCACAACACTATATAAAAATGATTATCTTTCAGCGAAAGCTCAATAGCGGAAATTGAAGCAATAATTCAAGATAGTGACATTCAAAAGACTTATATAATAATCTGAAAGTGTTACCTTGCAAGGAACTTTTCGTGCCTTTCACTTTGACACATTGTACACAACCAGTCAGTTCGGAAGCAGAACTGAAAGGGTCATCGCAACCGTTGTCATCCAGATTGTTGCAATTATAGCAGCGTAATGCATCCGTCTGACCTTGTAAAATAAAACAAAAGTTAAAACAACCCATTTATGCTATAAATGAAAAATAGACAGACCTTAACCTATAGACAATAAATACATTCAGTAAAAAAATAACAAAAATACTTCATTCTAAATACTCAATTCAAAGTATATAATTATTTGTATTGTTATTATTATCATTATTATTATTATTATTATTATTATTATTATTATTATTATACTATTATTATTATTATCATTATTATTATTATTTTAAACACTTACTTGCAATAGCTGCAATAAAAATACAGCCCAATAGAAGGCAATATGTTCTATCCATGACAGAAGTCGGAGCTGATTTTTTCCTAATGTAATCAGCACAATTGAAAAAAGAGTTGTGATAGTTTTTAAGTCCCTTTGTAAGACATTGAGATTATAAGATTGCACGGACGCCGTTCTTGACAATACTTTAAAGTTGTTTAAGAATACATTGAAAAGGGAAACTATATTTTTTATCGATGCATAGTTAGTAATTTTGATTTTATGTACTTAAAGGTTATATATATTACGGCCCATTATACGTCGAAAATAATGTTCGGTAGTTATACATCGATAAATGGAAATCATATGTGAAGTAAACATGGCAGTGGTCAAAACTTGAATGGCCAATTAATTAAGAGTACTGAATGAGACATTTACTCAGACACCCGATTTAAAAGGTACATTATTGTGCAGTTCAAATATTGTGTTAGTCTTGCAGCTTTAATATACATTGACGTAATCAGCCCTTATCTTAGGAATTTAGATATAAATTTAAAATTTTCTGAAAATATAAATAAATGACGTTTCATTTAACCAAATGTTACCGATGGTTACAACCTTATATAAACTATCCTGGATAAGTTTAAACCTATTTATTTTAGTTCGATTGAAAAGAGCAAAGGCTCTCGAGTCCGTTTCCTGGGCCTAGAACCAATACTTGATATATATGTGGGCGATCTTCAGAACGGTGGGGATCGCACCCGTGACATCCCGGTCGCTAGCCGGACTCCAGGTGGGGATCGCACCCGTGACCTCCAGGTCGTTAGCCGGACTCCATATCCATAACACCCTGGCGACCTTTATCCTGGTTTTATTTTATACGAATATGTAACATAACTGGCAGGAGTGGGTTTCGCCAATGACGTGATGTATAATTTCACAACCATTTTATAAGTTTCATTAAAATGCGCATTTGTAATCCAAATTATGTACATGTAAAAAAAACACTCTTGTTTAATGTCTAATGATTTTAATTGCATATTATTGTTTTACTGTTAGTACTTAAAATGAGTTTTATCTTACAGATGTGCAATTCTGATTGATTGGATCGCAAGTTTTCGTTGCGAAACTTACGTGATGCAGGTGGCTTTTGCAGAGATTCAACTGACTGGACTTATAGAATTATATAACATGACTTAAAATATTTAAGTGTGAAAGGTATTTGTCCTTAAAATAATTTGGTATGTTTCTATTATTTAACCGTTTTCAAATAAGGGGCTTGCGCGATAAACTTATGCAACGTTTGCTAGTTTGCTGAACGGACAGCAAGTAAAATCTGCACATTCAGGATAGTTGCACATCTATTGAAAACGAAACAAG
The DNA here is from genome assembly GCF_020536995.1 of Dreissena polymorpha. Lineage (NCBI taxonomy): Eukaryota > Metazoa > Mollusca > Bivalvia > Myida > Dreissenidae > Dreissena > Dreissena polymorpha. Next base: position 56,609,407 of record NC_068361.1, read on the forward strand.
TAATAAAATAATCGTGTACATGCATGATAATAATATTTTCAGAAAATAGGGATTAGAACGTCTTAACTTGAAAGCTTAAATATATGACGAATATGGAACTCTTATCTGCTTCATATTGATATGACCTTTCAATCACAATACAATTTTCGAACATGTACCAACATCGATTGATTAAAATACATGAAACGTGCACATAATCGCTCATTTAGACCAAAATAAATTTAACGACATGGTGATTTACCACAGGTGTGTCACACAAATATTTATGAGTTTGTCACCATTTAAACTAGATAATTGAGGACAGTAAAAAAACAATTATTGTTAAAGCAATACGACATTCAAGAACGTTGAAAAGTCTATCTTTCATCACCATGACTTGCATTAAATGTACACGTTTTGAACGATCCATGGGAGGTTATTACAATATTTTATTATGATTTCTGTAATGGTCATTCAACCCTAATCGGCAGTCCCCGTATTCGGACACAAAATAAATAACATCGAATATTATTAATAAAAATCACTTAACTTTTTATCTCAGGAATTCCGTCAATCATCCATTAGATATTTCATAGATTCGAACGTTTTCTTATATGCACAATTGCAGACTTACCCGTCATACATGCAACATTGCTATTTATATTGTATTGTGTGATGCAGCAATTTGGCACGGGTTTCTTTGAATACAATAACACATTAGGTGGTATGTACTGAATGAATATGCAAGATACAATTTCCTGGTTTCTTATTCTAGTCAGTGCCCCTGGTTCACGTACAGATTGGTATATTTGAGTTACACTTGGAATCTCGCTTCCGTCAATAATTCAGCATGAAGACTTGGAACCTTGGTGACGAAATGCAAGTATATGCTATTGAAAGGGTTGCCATTAGCATTAGAACAATCAATCATAAAAATGATAGAGTCACCAGTGATTCGGAAATATACATTAACTGTATGCCAATGGGGTATTCTCTTTAAGCATAAATGTCCATGTTAATAACAAAAACGAAAATGTTCGTTCATATTCTGAAATTACATCATTCAGTTTGCTTTATATCGCATTACAATTACATTCCGTGTGTTCTAAGCATGATTAAAGTGTTTACGAGTGCGGCTTACCGAACAGCTTTACATTCGATAAAGTGTTGTATACAATGGCAATTGAAAGCTTTTTGTTTTTGAATTTCACAGGTTATTAGTCTAAACACGTCGACATTTTCTATAAACAAACTATGTACTTACAGAGTATATTCGTTGACTTCAGTGTAAGATCGTATCATCTATTAACAGTGTGGTTATATAAGACATATTATCAAGGGTGGCCTGCCAACTAGTAAATATATCTGTTATATATCACAACAAACTGACAATCAACTTTAGCCCATTAGATAGCCTTTATTGTTTTGTTAGTTTGTCCAAAAACATGTGGTCACTGTAAACGATGTTTGTCGAAGTTCGACCAGAGTAGGCTTATCTATAAATAATTGATCGGTCACAAGACATGTTACATAATAAATATGTAATTAATTGCGTTTGAAAGCACATCGATTGTCAATATAAACACGAAATTATTTCAATAGTGCAATAAATATCATCAATATAGCAATGTATTTGAATAGTGTCTGCTTATTTTAAACAAATATTATAACAACATTTTATTTTCGAAAACGGCAGTGACATAATGCGTTTTATTGTATTGATGTTAGATTTTTTTTTTGTAAATTCAAATGATGATTTGTTTTTATCTTAACTAACATAAGACGTCCATCACAGAAAAATAAAATTGTCCAAACATTTTACAGAATCTGAAATTACTTTTAAAGATATTACTCAGGTGATCCGATTAGTACATTTCAATAGGGGTGCAGCTGTGTTATCATAGTTGCTTCCCTTAAACTGATCCCACTCTATATAATACAAGTCCGCATTGCCTTAACAAAAAACATATTCACTAAAGCGTAGATTTACATCCGAGATAGCAAGACTATTCCACATCAGATATGTCCGCCCCTTAAACATCGAAACAGTGTATGACTTAATTTTGCAAATTTCAAAACACAACGTTATTTCCGGACATTCGAGATTTTGTATATTTGTAACAATATTTGGTTGATTTGGATTCGCTTTTATGCGGCTGAAACGTTTACGACAATTGCAGGATCACATACACATCAAATGTGATCATGAACATAACCAAATGAAGTAAATTTACTGCGCTTGGTGGTTATTCAAACATACTGACATAACTCTAAGTCATTCCGAAAGGGTTTTAGTCCTATAATGCGGTCATGGCGATGGATAAAAGAAAAGTCGATGTCTCCATATCCTCGAATGCGAAGCAAATAGACCAAGTAGCCTCAAGCTGATATGCTCCTTACCTTCCCCAATAATAATTTAAAACTATTAATTTATACTAATTGCTTATTTTGCCCTTGTCATTTGCCACCTGTCAATCATCTGAACGGATCAACAAATCAGACACCGTAAATCGCCGCCACTAAGATTGTCGGAGTAACTTAATTGGCATCGCACTGAAGTGCGGCGACTAGTATGTAATACGTTTTTTTCGCTTATGTGCGGAGAAATTATTACGGATCAATGTATATATTTTTGTTGTCAGAATATATTGCATAGTGATGATTCTTTGTGTAAATAAGTACTGCACTTGTGCCTAATACATTTACTACAACATTTATTGCCAATAATGCAAAGCTAATTCTTTTAATTTATAACTGATCACAGGGAGTGGGCAATAATAAAAGATCACAGGGACTGGGCAAATACGCGAACCGGTGAAACTTTCTGGTTTTGTATAAAAACAAGCACCATCACAGCACCCCAGTCTCATTACTATCAAGTCCTCCAACAGGTTTTTTAATAACTACATATAGAAGGCCGCAGGCCTGACCCGTATCTTGCCAGTGGTATGGACCCTTTGGTATGGACCTTTAACCCCGCTCACTATCTAGCGTTTAAACTTCCGAGTTTACATTTAAACCGACTATTAATAGCTTATTAATATCTTAGTTAGAAGGTGATTTTTCAAGCGGTTCCGTAGTGTAGTGGTTACACTCTCGCTTCACATGTGAGAGGCCCAAGGTTCGAGCCCCAGTAGAATAAAATTATTTTATTTGTGTTCTATGTTAACTTTTTGTTTTGATGTAGACATATTAGTTTAAATAAATATGCTGTTTTATTGTCACCATTTATTTTATTATGCCCATGAAATATATGTATGAGAGGGTGGGGGGGGGGGGGGTTCGTAAACACATTTAAACTTTTACAGTGTTTTCATATCAATGAGTTCTCAACCCCTATCGTGAATGAGCCACGTAAGAATAAATTCAGAATCATCTCCCATTGAAGTTGAGAAATACTAGTATATGAAATTATGCTTACAAGATGAAGCAGATTTTTTAAAACCTACACAGTTCTGTTCCATTAGTGAAAACTGCACACGGATGCCAGTAAAAAAAGGAAACCAATGGAAATAAAATGAACTATGAAATATTTGGGGTTACAACACAAAATCATAGACAATGGTTATTAGGGGGTTATAACACAACAACATAGATAATGGTTATTTGGGGGTTATAACACAAAATCATAGATAATGGTTATACCAGTATCTTTCTCTATTTTTTTTAAATAATCGGCCAATATATTAATATTTACAGTAGAAAACAATCGTTCCATGTAACTTCATTGAGTGTCTTTTACACTGAAATTCCCGACGCCCTTTGATGCTTTGCATCAAAACTTATCTTGTATATGTATCATATAAACAAATACAGTTGGTTTGTTTGGCGACTGGTGAATTTTTATGTTCTAGCTGGTGTGCAGAATGTCAGCATCCAAACAGTTGATCACAACGCAAATTTATTACATATATTACACATTTAATTTTCATTAGAATTAAGACGTCAATTAATTTAATAATTGCTTGAAAATGCGAATGATACCTTAATTTTAGAAAATGTTTTTGATCTCAGGACATGTCTATGTCTTTAAATTTAATGAAGTGGTTTGTTTTCAAACACACAAAACAAACAAACAATTAAAGTTATTTATATGTTATAACCATCGCATAAATTTCAAACAAGTATGTTATCGATTAAAAAATATATTACATAATATACTACTAGACGTTAATGCATACAGAGTTAAACTTATTCTATGCCGTAATTGACTTTTCCTTTTGAAAACTATGTTTGTTTTGCATAGCTTGAATGTAAACATTAAACTTTGCTTTTAACGAACGTTATTGATAAAATGTGATTAATTACATTACATCAATCACTATTTATCACATTAAAACTTTAATCACATTAAATGTACTGCCATGGACAAATGGCAGGACTATCAGAAGCGTTGCTAATGCGGCTGTAATCTCGGCTTAGCAACGCAGCTCCGTTTTGCAGACGCACAACTCGCCGGTGAACACTTGTTTGAATTGTGATTCGCATCCAATCCACGGGCAATTTTGCACATACCCTGGCCACAACAGGACGAAAATATAGGAAACATCGTTATAAGAATGTGTTTTCCTTTTTTCATACACACATGAGGCTATTTCCCAATGGGTTTTCCGCTTAGCTCAGCAGTTAGTTCATGTTCTTCTCATCACAACGGCCTGGATGGAATATCAACTCCAGGCGCATGAGAGGTTGGGTTGCGGTGTTTTTTTCAATGCATTCCAGTTTTCCCCTACAGTACAAAACTTTATCAAAAATGATTATCTTTCAGTAAAAGCTCAATAGTGGTAATTGAAGCAACAATTTAAAGTAGTGGCATTCAAACGACGTATACCAAAATCGAAAAGTATTACCTTGTTAGGATTTTTTCGTGCCTTTCACGTTTTCACATTGTGCACAACCGGGCAGTTCGGTAGGCAGAACTGAAAGGGTCATTACAACCGTTGGCATCCATGTTGGTGCACATATAACAGGGCAATGCATCCGTTTGACATTGTCAGATAAACAATCAAAGTACTGACAGTACTGGTGTGACGATGCTCTTGAAGAGATTTGATATAAAAGCATCAATTTAAGTTTATCTACATCACCACCTTTGTGTATGTGGGTACGACAATTTGGGTAAGAAAAACATGGATACGAACATTTTGGGTACGATAAAATTTTGCCCCAAAAATGTGGGTACGAAAAAAAATTTGGGTAGGAAAAAAATGGGGTACGAAAAAAAACGAGGTTCGAAAAAAAATGGGTACGAAAAAGAATTTGGGTACGAACAAAAAATTTGGTACGAACAAAAATTTGGGTACGAAAAAAAAATGGGTACAAAAAAGTTTGGGTACGAAAAAAAAGTGGGGGTACGGAGAAGTAGTACCCGGCCTCAGGGACCTTGACCCATTCAGCGAAACTGGGAGGCGGGTTACATTCTCGATATAATCTAAAAATAACTACATGTGGGGTTTCCCCAGCGTCACGAGTTTGAAGTGCCACCTGGCAGTTTCGTGTCTGGTTCCTGTCCCGAACCTCTCGATAAATTTGAAAGAGGACGAGAACCAAGCTGCCTTTACCTTTATCAATGATAATCAGGGAGGTATGCCGATTGAGAAAATTTAGCTAACTCAATCGAACTGGCTAGGTCTTTTACAAAGGTCGTCATTGTAAAGAATGTGTTCATGGTATTATAACTTAGACAAGCTGTTTCGCTGAAGCAGCATCGTCAAAAAACAACCTCGATATGCTATAAGTAAGAAACGCGCACACATACAACTTAAATACAATATATATATTTAGTAAAAATAAAATAAAAAATATTTCCAACAACTTCATTAAAATGACTGGTTTGTACCAACTATAATACTATAAGACATACTACTTCTAACATTATATCAGTGTGTTTACAAAAAAAGGCGACAAAACAAGAGGTACATTTAATAAAATCACGCGCCAATTTACTCTCTTGATTTAACTTCTCTGAAAAGAGAAACTTTAATTTACAGGGGAAAGTTTTTTGTTATCATAAACATGTAGGTAGTATATAAACAATTTATTTCGTTTTCGTTTTCCAAGATAGTTGTTTATGTTGTTATAGCGACTATCCACTGTTTCGGTCATAAACGTTTGCATAGGATCTTAATATACTTTATAGCCCACATAATGTACAATATAACACACATTCATGACCCTTACGAACATTTTCGTTTATAAAACGGTATCTCTGAAAAAAGTATTACAATCGGTAAAATTATCATTAATAATAATATAAAGACGATTGATACGATTACAGGGATGATAACTATTGTTGTTGTGAATATTATAAGTAGTATATACCCTACGTGCAACAGCTGCAATCCAAATACAACCAAATATAAAGCAATGTGTTCAACCATCGGAGAAGATGTTTTTTAAAAGGTAGCGAAACTTGTAAACAATATAGTAAATGTTGTAATCGTTTTAAAAGCCCTAAATATGTCCTTGAAAATTTAAGGGTGCCCAGAAGTCATTCATGGCAGCAATACTTTAAAGTTGTTTAAGTAAACCTAGGAAAGGGGAACCCTTTAATATATATTTAGAGCATTGTAAGTTATTACTCAAATACCGTAACAGATGAACGAAACCATGATATAAATGATTTTTGGTAATATAACGTGAAAATATACCAGAAACATTTACGACCAACGTTTTTCTCTGATTTAATGCAATGACTGTAAATCATATGCGCAAAAAGACATGGCAGCACCAAGGTGCCTGTACCATCATGTAACATTTGGTTAATTTGATATATTTTCAGTACAGACTAAAGTATATGTTCTATAGTCTTACCAAACTGTGTTCAGATTAAATGCAGAACTAACGGGCAAATTCTTGTATACCACACATTGAATTTCAAAAATGTGTCCCACACATAGAATTATTACATTTTTGTTCACACACTCAGAATCAGATGTATTTGCGCAAACATACAATGTATGTAGCTTCTCTATGAAGAACTACAACGTCCGCTCTTATTTTTTAAACCTTCGACAATATTATAATGAACGTGTGTGTTGATTGAATACATAGCATTTCACTTCGTGTGTTTTCAAACACGCGGTTGCACTTTTTGGAAAAAAAATACTTAATTAATTTTGCGCAAACTTAACAAAGTTGTGTATTTTGACAATGACCGGGCACTCGCCTTTGTTTTGTTTTTTTGTAAATGGTTTTGAATTAATGAAGAAATTATCAAAAACGTTAACTAAAGCGATGCTTTGTTGACTACCGATTGTCCCACACATAGCCGAAAAAGTCACGAGGTACAGGCACCTTGAGCACAAGAAACGTGGAGGGTTATTAAGGATAAAGATTTATGACGCGATTGTGCAATTCTTTAGTGAATATAAATTCACAAATTTCAATTTTGAAAATGCAAGTGTTTTAATTGTTGAACACACTCAACAGCATGAATGAATATCGGTATAGTCTATTATATATATATGAAACTGTTTTGTATCATTAAATATTTTTCAGTCACAATATTATTTTATGTCGTGCAGCTTTAATATGCGTTGAAGTGATCGATCCTTTTATGAGGCATATAGATCTATATAGAAAATTTTTCTGAAAATGCAAGTGGGTGAAATCCAATATATTCAAATGTTAACCATGTTTAAGGATATGGCGTGCCCATGAAGTGATGCCGAGTTACATAACTTACACGTTTTCTTGTCAGTTGCACATGTAAAGAACAGTTTGTACATACATAATGAAATAAAACTTTCGTTTAATGCCTTACTCGCATACACAATATTTCCTTACTGTAAAATGCCTAGACCTCTAGATTTGACAGTTACATCCAAGCAAATCATCAATTTTCAAAAAGCAAGAGAGATGTCAATAACAACTATAAAACTTCGTTCCCTATGCATTTTATTTGTTGATTTGTTTTATTTGGATATTGATTTATCATGACAAGATATTATTATTTTTTTAGAACTATGCTAACTAAAAGCTGCTTTGTTCAGATACTGATGTATTTAACAGACAATTAAGATGGCCCCTACTATCTTGAATCTGTGGATATTACCAAACTAACCCGAGTCAGATAAATGTATTTAACCGAATGCAAATACAGATCGTACGCGATAAATTTATGTAAAGTGTTTTTTAGTTGAATGAAAGAACACCGAATGACAGTGAATGAAATCCGCTATAATTTTATGATATTTGCTTACGTATTCAAAACGAAGCAAGAAATTTAATGCTCGTGTACCTGCAAGATAATAATATTTTCAGAAAATGTAGCAAACAAAGCCTTAAGATTGTTGATTCAGAGACCTCAATCGGTCTTATCTGCCACACATCGATGTGACATTTTGGAGACACGCGCACTTAAACATTTTCAGAAAATCTACCAAAAACGACTGTGATTAAAATACAATGATCGTGCAAGTATTATCTGATGTAAAGCAAGGTTCGGCGATATTGTTGCAGAGATCTTGGAGCGCTTTTAATTACTTTTTATGAGGTTTCTGATGGTTAAAATATGGGTCGGTATACGGTCGTTTTTCCCGGTACAGACGTATTCAGCTATATTTGGCGTGTTACAGGAAATATATGTCAAACATATGAAACAATATGCCATCTTTTTCGTGGAAGATGATATCATGTCAAACTTTCGAATAGACATACAATCATGTTTACATGATGATAATATAGCTGTGATGGAGGTGCACAGAAAAAAATAACCTTATGGAAGCATAGAAACATACATTCAATTAAAAAAAAGAAATGCCTCGTGGATATCGCGTCTTGGCTTTAAACATTCTCAAAATTATTTTTAAAATCCGCCCTGACTGTTAACATTAATAAACCATATCATTGACATTATCTTTCGCATATCGTTGAAAAAGGGACATGGATCTTGTACGAGAAACATTGTGTTGTGATGGCGAAATATATTAACCTATAAATGTATTATCCTAGAAATTAATGCTCATTAAAGGAATTAAAGTGTCCCTGCATATTTACACATGACCAGACCCTGGGATCTCGAAAAGTCTTGTTTGGTTTTGATTTACGCTTATTGTTCCATTCAAATAAAAATTTATAAGTAATGGTAAAATCAATTAATAACTGACATAGAGAGTACATGGGATCCCAATTTATATATTTTGACCTCTTTGGGTGACCTTGGTTTTGACCCACGTAACTCTCCATAGTTAAAATTTTGGTAAAATAGTCATATCATTTGGTTAAGCTGTTACTAGTATATCATCAAGAAATATGATATGAAGTGGACATGAACAACCTGTATTTTCTATTTGCCAGTTTACTGTGTATTGAATGTTTGGAACGTCCATCTTTATTTTCCCGTTGAGAGTTTACAATATATTGAATGTTGGAACGACTATCTTTATTTTCCCGTTGTTAGTTTACTATATATTGAATGCTAGAACGACTATCTTTTTTTTCCCGTTTATAGTTACTATATATTGATTGTTGGGAACGACTTTCATTATTTTCCCGTTGATATCTCCTATATATTGAATGTTAGGAGCGACTATCTTTATTTTCCCGTTGAAAGTTTTTTCTATATTGAATGTTGGGAACGACAATCTTTATTTTCCCGTCGATAATTTACTATATATTGAATGTTGGAACGACTAACTTTATTTTCCTTCTCCCGTTGATATTTTCTCTATATTGAATGTTGGAAGACTATCTTTATTGTCCTGTTGATAGTTTACTATATATAGGATGTTGGGCACAGCCGTGGATTTTGTATACGATCGTCTCGTGCTGATTAATAATTCAACAAAATATTTTCTTTATGTAGCACAAAATTACAAGTTGATGTCGGAAACTAAAAAGGGGACGGTAGAGGGCAGACGGGAGACCGAAATGACGGAAGAACGGAGGGAACGATGGACTGAGAAGTAAACGCGTATATTATCATTTCCAAATGATTTGACCAGTGGTATATACATTAAAATACATATCACGTTCTGATATTGTTGTATGCAAGTTAATCTTCACACAATACGTTGTGGCGATCGACAACAATAAAGATTCTCAGAATATGAACCATTTTGACACAGCCATTAAGGAAAAAGAAATAATTAAATGTATAACCCCACCGTTTGTTTTTGTTTTCGTCTTCATGCTTCGAAGACGTTACTGAAGCCTACCAACAACGTTAAATATCGAATTTTATGATATCCATGTAATTGCAAAATGCTGCCGCACATGGACAAATGCGTGCCACAGTTTGCAATCTCCCATTGATACACATGTTTGATCGGGCATTAGCAGTGTGCTGTTAGAGAGGGGGATGGTTCACTAAGGCGCAATGGTAACTGTATGAATATATGAATATATCTTGTTTTCATTTATTATTTATATATGCACACTTGTAAACATTTTTCATTTATGACAGACAGACAATGTTCAGTACATAGTCATATAAACATAACAAATATGTCAATAAATAGCATCTCAAAGAAAATGTGATTGATATAATTTAGTATAATAATAATCATCGAAAAGTGTACTGTATCTCAATGGGAATTGACTAAATGTTACTGCAGTATTATAAATGAATATGTGATTTATATATATGTTTGTTTTGAATTCAATAACTGCAATCAACAAATATTGCAAATTTTTTTCGCTTTTCCTACCGTTCACTGAGGAAAGCGTCAATGTAAGCCTGTGTATATCAAATGTCACCGAAACCTACAAATTGAAACAACAGGATAACTACATTTATATTTGCTTTCTTATCAAATCGTTTATGCTTGAAAAGCGACGAGAGGCCGAGCATACAAGTGGTTGCGCAAATTTTTAGTCTCATTTAATTTCACTATGATTACGGAGCTTCTCGTATGCCAATATGCATTATAAATGGTTACTTTGGTTGATCATGGTTGTATTTCGTGTCAGTCGAAAGCTATATCACTTTTACCGGGGATTTGTTCAGTTTGAAATATCCTTCACTGGGTTTTGTCCAGCATTTACAAATCCTGAAAGATGGTTCAAACGGTAATTCCCAATAGGTTATACGTTGTTTCGTTCGGTCTTGAAATGTTCATTATACCATACAAACAACAATTTATCACATGCCATACCCTGTTTCCCATGTTATATAAGCATTATGAATATTTTTTATCTTACAAATATGTAAAATACTTTTTAAGCATTTTTATTGGCTTATTTTCATTCGATTGACCAATCGCATATGTTATTTTGCTGAAATGACGTTGCAACCTCAAATGACGTCATGAAATGTAAACAACATTCGTGATTTATCCTTATATTTGCGTAAATATTTATTTAATTTGCTCATTTAAAGCATGTGATATAAAAGATCTGAAACTCGTTGTCATTGCATACCATATTGTATTAAACTCGTCCAGAAAAATCGTAAGTAAGCTCGCCAAAGGCTCGCTTACTAACAAAATTCTTGAACTGGTTTAATACAATATGGTATGATATGACAACTCGTACCATATCCTATAAATTATGTGTGTTAATCGAAGTTTATTGCGTTGTAGTTAATGAGAGAATTCGCTAATAAACCCATACTTTCTACACTACCGATACTATTTTTTACAAGTTGCGCCAGGTTGTCAATTAACAGCGTCAATATAGTTAGAATAATTGCGCTCTTAATTTTAATAGCGCACTCGTGTTCTCACAATAAATAAATATTTAAACAAAAATATTTGAGTTTTCGTGTATTGTTTTTTTTTACAATAATGAGTGGGGACAGTGGTCTAGTGGTAAGATGCTGGTTCAGGGATCAGGTCCCTGGTTCTAATCCCGCCCAGGGCACTGGGTTTTTCTGAGCAAAAAATTAATACCACGCCTGCTCCTTTCCACCCCGGTGTATAAATGGGTACCTGTGAGGGAAATAAGTCAATGTGCCGTGGCTGCATTGTGCGCCATATGTAAACGGACAACTTAAATCCCCAGTGATCGGGGGGTTAATGTCGAAGTCGGCTGAAGATGTACGTTATCGAAGCAGACTATAAACCGCACATTAAACTCTTTAACCTTTAATTAAAATAGTTATGTGTCTGCTTTTAATGACTTAAAAACGCATGTGTATGTATGATCGTCAGAAATTTCAATGAAGATAAATGTTATGAATTGTGTTGTTCATTTTGTCAAGAGATACTTCTTGCATTTCTATTTTTACCGTTTTAAGGCATACCAGGTGTGCATATGCTGTTCATATGGGACAGTGTTAGATAATTTTATGTCCGTCACGATTGGGTTCAAATCCCGTCCTAACCAGATCATCATTCCTTCTTCCTTAAGTAACCCACGTTGTTTATGTCGTTTTGTTTTGCAGATGATAAGTTTTTTTGCCAGATAAGCTTCCGACGTGTTTGTTATAAACGTGCTTTCTATTGTTCAATGCAGCCCCCGATAGAAGACCGAATGATTAAGTATTTATTGTGTTTCCGAAAACTCTGTATAACATACTATCCAGAAAAAACAACATCCCGTCTATTCAAGCGATTTATATTTTAAATGAATTATCAAGGAAAGTCACACTAATACTGAAACATGTTTATTCGTTGAATTAAGTTCTCTAATACAAAAACGTTTTCGTTGACGCCAGAGCGAAGGCGACCAGCAGGATAGGAAGGTAGGCAAGGGGTGTCGACGCTGTGTTGCATTGGTTGCTGTCGCACAAACATACCTCTCCGCTCGCACCATCCTTTGTCTGAGAAGCACATCCGTTGCTGGCAACCGTTAACGTCTCACAATCTCTTGCCACGACTAGAATATAACAAAACCACATTAAGTACCGCAATAAAAATTGTAAATACAAAGTGGTACAATGTGTTTAAATGTTGGGAATGTTAATTAAATAACAATTACATGTCAAGATGTCCTTGTTTATGTCATGACCAAGTCATATGATGATTTGTGTTAGGTAATTCATTGTGGCTCTTTATTGTATTTTTGGCATGAGCTCGCATTAAAATGAATGTTACGATTGAGTAGTTTCAGTATTTGCTAATTGGTACAGAATTCGTTGAAAAGGTGGCATGCAATAAATGGTTAAAGAAGCTTGACAAAACATGCATTAAGTAAGAACGTCAAATAAGTAAGAACGTCAAATAACAGTGTACCATAAAACAAATAAAATATAAAGAGACTTATTTTGAGTGTTTACATTGAATAGACCCTTTGGTTCCCTTCAGTTTGGAACATTGTCTGCAACCAGCTTTGGAAGCGGATGAAACGAACGGGTCCCCGCACCCGTCATTGTATATAGAGTTACACACATCGATCGCATCAGCAGGTACTGAAATAACAACAAAACACCACTTGTCTCCATTAGATGACGCTTATGTTTCAATGTGTGTCATTTCTTTTGATACCAAGTGTGGACATACAGGCTAAAAACAATCCATTGTTTAGTTTTTGCAAATATATGATATGATCAAGTATTATCGTGAAATTTGGTATTCGTGACTTAAATATGGTTATATTTATGATGAAGTAGGATAAAATGACAATAAGTATTAATTATCAAATTAAACTCGATATAAAAATAAGTGTATTTTCTAAACAATAGAGCTACTGCAAAATAAGTTCCGCTTATAATATTCCCTTTCTATCACTCTGATACGCAAGTAACATAGTTAAAAAAGAAACACGAGGCTTCACAAATGACATAATAATACTATAATCTGAGTGAGGCGCATGTAAAAATCAAATTGATTCGATTCAATTTTCTTCCATTTTTATTCTTCATATTTGAATATTTGTGTTACGATAATTTAAACAAGATTGCGAGAAATTAATTAATATATTTCAATGGACTTGTTCACAGATTTTTTTTTTCAAAATGAGACCATGACATGAATTTACTGACAAACCTGTATAAGATCTAGTTTTAAATTAAAATATTTACAAAAAGAAACAGCCGTCCCTGGTGCTCGAATCCGGGACCACAAGAAGCAAAAGCTAACTACCAGAACACCACACGGGCTTCCGATTATTCAGTATTAATATAATCGCTTCGTCAAAATTAAAACGTGTTTCTGCTCAATAAGCGATCCAAATCGTTACCTTGGTTTTATCATTGTTTTCCGATTACGCTTCATTAAAATAACATATAATTTATGTTGTTTTCTTTTCTTAAGAGTATTATGTTGCTTGTTCACATACAATGCATACATTTTAATTTACGTGTACGACATTTTTTATTGCAAATTTTCCACACTGAGAACAAGTACCGTAACAATCTTTTCGTTTGACTTAAGTTTTTTTTCAAATCGGACAGCGCCTTATAAATAAATTATTTTTATACTTTTTAACCAATATGCGTTTTAAAGCCACACACCTTGAAATGAAGTACATGTTAATCAATAAATATACATGCAATTTGAAAGTGTGCAAAATTGTCATTAAATCTATGGCCTAGTTAGAAAGTAAGTTATTTTTTTTGTAATTTTAAAACCGAAAGTAGGATTTCTATACGTAGACTTACATTTCGACAAACGCGATTATTTTAAAGTTTTAAGCGCAAAAAGACGGATTTCTACCTTGTAACCACGAGATATATTCTAATTGAGATAGTTAAATTAAATCTATAGCCTAATTAGCAAGTAAGTTATTATTTTTCAAACGGTACCGCTTTTAAAACCGAAAGTAGGATTTCTAGACGTATACGTCCATTTCGATAAACGCGATTTTTTTAAGTTTTAAAGCGAACAAGAGCCGGATCCCTACCTTGTAACCACCAGATATATTCTAATTGGCATTAGTAAAATATGTTTTTATGTATAATTAAATTTACTATGCCATGTTTTTCATTACAAGGTGTGCGGCTTTAACAAATAGGTATATTATATAATTTTAAACTTGTTGCATCTACGCATCAATAACGTAAACAGTAATTAGTTTGTGATAAATATACACAAAAGCATTTACGTACATGAATTAAAAACCCCAAATCAACCACACAATTTGCAGCATTATCCTCGAAATATGAACAAAATCTACTTACCGACCAAAGCGCCGACCACTAAAAGCAGGTAACAGCATTAAAGAATCATCATCCCAAGTCTTGTAACAAATGAACACTCAATCTTTGTTTGACTTGAAATTCCTTTTCATTGCCCTTTTTATAGCACCTATAAATAAATATGCTACCAAGATACTATCTCCCGCTTAAAGCATGGTACCCGGCCTTGTTCAGGGTCGTCAATTCTCCAAAGTCCACTGAATGTTGTTGACGTTTTTGATCAAAATAATACCCGGAAATAAAACGGTTATGAAAACAATTGATTTACAATTACAATATCTTTTTAATCAAAACAGTAATTCGTCATGTGCATAAAGCCTCTGTATTTATCAATTAGAATCAAGATTTATGAACAGCCTCTTGTTTTTGCTTTCTTTAAAACTGCAAGTAAATGGTCTGAAAATATTTAATATCGTATGTACATTTGCAGAAAATAGCTTTTAAAATGCTGATCATCGCGTTTTGCAGGCATTTTATCAGCGAATACTTGCGTGTACTTAAAAAATGTATATCTTGAGAAAATCGCCGTTATCCGTCTTTTAAATATGGACAATGATTTCTAAGTGGCACTCTGAACAAAATCAATGTATGTTTGCATATCCAAACTTCAATTCACTTGAATGGATGTTTGAAATGGTGAAACTGCGAGATTTTTTTGTAAAGGGGGATGGGGGGGACTTTTTTCATTGAAGCAAACGCGGCAGGATTACAGCGACCTGCTCATCATTCATTTGTTCGTCAGTACTTAGTTTTCTAAATGACAAAACCGCAAACATTTATATTAACTTCTTATGTATGCTTCCGCGCCACAGCTGGAAATTAAATTCACTTATCAACCATTTAGATACTGTTTATTGCCGTCACATGATCATACAAACAAAGATTGCTAGGGTAACGGAATTAGCTTTTTAATACGAAAAGTATTTGGCGACTGGTCGACAAGCATGTGATTTTGTGCACAGAAGGCTAGCATACAAGCAGATGATCTAAACTGAAAATCATTCCACACATTACACTATTTATGTCAATATAAATGTGACCGATTCACGCTGATTTAAGTCATTCCATGAGAAGACGAATGAAATAAGTTGTAGAAAACGGTCTTTGATCTCAGGACATGTCTATGTCTTAAAATCTTATTAAGTGCAGTGTTATAAATGACATTACCGTAATTTATTGATTAAAAATTACGAAACGTTCAGATACTTATCACTCCGATAGGATTAAAATATACATATTGTACTACTAGAAGTTGATGCATACATAGTTTAAAAATATTATTGTCTAAGCGACCTTACGTCTGAAAACTATGTTTGTTGTTGTGCATCTATACACTATTAAACACGCTCGATTTTTAGAAAATTAGATTATACTCATATTCGGCGACTTTGATCGATATGAGATTATAATAAAATGAACATTGTTGAAAATGGCAAAACCATTTAAGTCATTGCTAAAGCGGCTGTCCCCACCGTAAATTGACACAGATTCATTTCAAAGACAACGCATACGTTGATCAACAGTGAGGCACCATGCACTATGGTCTTTCGGGTTAACTCATTGGTTGGTTCTTGCGCTTCTCATCACGAAGGCCTTGGTAAAATGCCCACTTGCATGGGAGGTTTGTTGTAGTGCTTCTTCCGTGTACTCCCGTTGTTCCTTAAAGTGCGTGACCAAA
This sequence comes from Dreissena polymorpha, assembly GCF_020536995.1. NCBI lineage: Eukaryota > Metazoa > Mollusca > Bivalvia > Myida > Dreissenidae > Dreissena > Dreissena polymorpha. The sequence continues at coordinate 56,626,086 of NC_068361.1, forward strand.
TCTAAAATGATTATCATTCATTTAAGCCTCAAGTAAGATTTTGGAAATAAATATTTATAACATATTGAACACCCACACCTCTACAAGAAACTAACAATACACCAAAACATGAATGAATATCGGTACAGCCTGATGCTACTGTGATGTATCAGTAAATGCGACATTTACACACACACCCTATTTAAAAAGACATTTTTTAAGTAAAAATATTATTTTATACCCGTGCAGCTTTAACATGCAGTGGCGTTATCGGACCTTCCGAGGTTTATCGATTTAAATTGAAAATTTTCTGCAAATACAGATAGCTTAACATGTATAATTCAAATGCTGTTCATGGTTATGTGTATGGTGTATGCCATTATTGAAACTCTCGTGGGTTGCCTTGAAACGAATATGAAATATTAAGAGGAATTGGGGTGCAACCATGAAGCAATATAGATGTACATAATTTATACATTTCCTTGAGATTTATGTATGGTAACCACAGTGCATACACAGTGCAATACAACTTATGTTAAATGTTTTACTCGTATACTTGTACTCACACAATATTGTCTTACTGTCATCTGCTCAAACACCTGATTTTTGCACTTACACCCAGTCGACGAGTAATTTAGCCTTTGAAACAAGCTAGTATTTAAATATATCAAGAACAACTTAAAAAAATTCCTATGCAATAAATTTGCATCGAGCTATGATCAAGACAAAATGTTAATACTTGTAAAATTAAAACTGCTTTGCTTAGATTCTGATAAACAAGTAAAGATAAATAACATTGGCATTACCTAGATAAATGTGAAACCCTATATCGGTTGCTTTTACAATTTATTGACTTTTGATAACTTGCCCATTCGAAGCTGGAGCGAGGATTCCGGGAGAATGTTTGTCATTTGATATTTGCATCTATACAATTTCTAATTTTGTACAATTTCATGTTTTTCTTGTAAATGGTAAGGCATATATCTACTAATGCAATGTAGTCCCTGTTCACTATTCTCAACGACTACTGTCTTCGTCGAAAAATAAAAGCCTGTCGAGGGATGACTTTCAACCAAAACACGTAAAATAAATGAAGTTAAAGAAAAGTGCAGTTCTTGTTGATTCAAATGTATGTTTTCGTTACCAAACTAACGTGATGAAGATATCTTTTGCATAGATACTCACTGAATCTATATAATTTTATAACGAGACCTAGAATTTGTAAGTGTGCAAGACATTTGTTCATCAAATTAATTACGTATATTTTTAATTATTTTACCGTTTTCAAATAAGGAGCGTATGCGATAAATCTATGCATCATTTGCTGCTGGCTGTACGAACAGAGAATGAAGTCAATAATGTTATGATATTTGCAATTTAAGTAAAAGGAACCAAGGTATTTAAAAAAAAAACTTGTACGCACGAGATAATACACATTCAGGAGACTTAAGCAAACACTTGTAAACTTATCTAATCGGTGACTTGAGCGATCTTATCTACCACACATCTAAGTTACCTTGAGATGACAAGAGCATTTCAGCATTTTCAGAAAATCTACCAAAAACGATTGATACAAGACTTATGCACATGTTCGCTGATGTAGAGCAAGGTTTACTGATATGGTGATATTGCAAAGGTCGTGATGCGCTTTTCGTTACTGATATTAAGGTTTCTTATGATGAAAAATAGGGTTTTATGTGGTAACTTTTCCCATGTATAGATATAAATATCTTAGCCTATGACAAATTTAGTCTGGATCAAATAGTTTTAAAAGAGTGCTCGAGGAACTAAAGCCCGGAGGTGTGTTGCGACCGAACAATCTGTGTTCCGTTAGTCACGTAACATTATTTAGCCATCATGCATTATTTAATGACCCACACTAACAACAATATTAATTCAAACGACGTTTGATATTTCGAAGGCAATCTTGCTTGTTGTCCGTGTGAATTTTTTAACACCACATATGTATATGGGCCGTGCTCTGTGAAAAGGGGATTTGATGCGTGTGCGTAAAGTGCCGTCCCAGATTAGCCTGTAAAGTCCGCACAGGCTAATCAGGGACGACACTTTTCTCTTTTATGATATTTTTCGTTTCAAGAAAGTCTCTTCAGTTTAGGCGGAAAGAGTTGTCCCTGATTAGCCTGTGCGGACTGCACAGGCTTATCTGGGACAACACTTTACGCACATGCATTAAACCCCCTTTTCATACACCCGAACACAAAATAAACAATGCAATTCGGCTGTTAAATTGAACGTATAAATTAAAATATGGATGTCCTCCGAACAAATATTCATATTTTTATATATAACGTCAAAGTTTAAAAGAGTGACTGCAAGACAGTAGAAAGCAATTACTTAATTTTTGTTGAAGTTGAAAAATGTTAAATTCATCAATAATAGTGTTGTTGATTTTTTTTTAATTCGTTAAGCTAAGCGTTGTAATATTATTAATTACTTTTTTAGCATTATGTTATGCAGAAGCCTGGACTCAATTGGATGTCGCAATTGTACATTTGTTCTTTATAAGGCCTAGAAATGAGAATTGTATAAACTTATATAACTAATACAATCTCGCTTCTGTTAACAGTTCAGCATGTAGTGTTGAAGTCTAGATGATGCACTTCAAGTGTATGCTATTGAAAGGTTTGCAACTTCCATCAGAATCATCAGTCATACAAAGTCTATATCTACAAGTGATTCGGAATTATTTTTGTAAATGTATGTCAATGTGGTATCCGCTTGAAACCATATACGTCCTTTATAATGACAAAAAAGAAAAACAAAGTGTTTGTCCAAAATCTGGGATTTAAACATACAGTCTTACTTAACGCGCATAAAATTGTATGTCGTTTCCATTATACAAATGTTTACAATTGCAAAAAACCGAATAGCTTTAAATTCAATAATGTGTTGTATTGCATGGCACTTTGAATTTTTTTTTCATTCACTATCTATTAACCCTTAAAGGTCGGAATTTTCCAAAAACAACCATTGCACTGACAATATATGTTCATCAAGTTTAGTTTGAGATCGTGTTATCAGTTCATGAGTGGTCATATTAAACAGGATGCAGGATCTTGTGACTTTGTGGGGTTCCGCCTTTTAACTTGAGCGGGTTTGAACACGCCGATTAGTTGTGCTTTATTTCAAATTTCTTTTTTAAACAATTTTTCTTAAGAATTTCAACTTGTGCATATATGACAGGTTTTTATTATGCTTATGGCAATGTGAAATATATCAGAATTATTTCATTAAATAAGCCTGTATGCTTGTTCAAATTTCGCTTTGTATTACGCGGTTATGTTTCACGGAATGTGAAATTTTGTCAACGATTTCAGACGTATTAAAGGATTTATTATTATACATTGAGACATCGGCACAAACTTCAAGAAAAATTGTCTTTTATGCACAACAGATTTTTGCAAATATAGTTCAATAACTTGAGATATTTGCAAAAATAAAGTTCTTAACGGTGTGATTACATTCTGCCCAGCCCGTGTGTAAACCCCGTTGACTCTGCACCCTGTAAACATGTTATTCAGAATGGCGCCCCTACACGTGAATGTATTTGTTTTATATGACAACAAATCAATACTCAATATTCATTACGTCTAACCATTAGAGAACCTTGGTTTCATTGTTTGGTTCGGTTGCCTAAAACGTTCCTTGACGATGTTCGTCGAACATAGACCTGAGTAGGCGTGTATTTAAATATAATATATAATAGCAATCGGTCCCCAAAATGTTAAAATAATAATGATTTCATTAATATCGTTGAATATTACATCGATTATAAATATGAAGATAAAATAATCTAAATAGTCAAATAAATGTCAAAATATATTAATTTATTTGAATTTATTTGAATTTAATTTAATTGCGAACAAAACTGTCATTGTATGCGTTTAGTTTTGTTGACGTTAGTTGTTTAATTTGTTGGTTCACTTACAAAAGACGATTATTTTTCATTCGAACTAACCTAACAACGGCCATCACAGCAAATCAATTTGTACAAACATTATGTCACTATCTTAAATAACGATTGTTAAGATTCCTCTAGTTATGAGTGATTCGAAAGAATCAATCAGTAATGGGGCAGTTGCTTCCCCTTATCTTATCCTACTCTATATAATAAAAACACGCGATGCATTAACATAGAACATATTAACAGACACTTAAGCTAAAATTCGAGATAGCAAAAAAAAAATTACATCAGATACGCCCGCTCCATAAAATGCAAAAATAGTATTTGGCTATATATTTTGCAAACTTTACAGAACACAAGTTATTTTCAGACATTCGAGATTGTATAAGTTTGTGAATAAAAACCATCTCACGATGCTTCATTTGATCAGAAAAACTAACACATAGTTTGGAAACAAAAAAAATAAGAAAGCATGTCTCATACTGAACAAAATCACCCGAATTATTCAAAACTATGATCTAATATAAACGTCTGAGACGCCAAAGATTAGCACTGTCAGTGAAATGGGGGTATCAGGGGCAATTGTTATAGTGGGTTTAATTTGTAATAGATTGATAACTATCGCCAAACGAAGATTGGTCGAAATTTATCCTCTGATGAAGTTTTGGTCTACCGGATTTAAATCTGGTCGAAATATTTAAACTACAACTTTATTAAACACTTGTATTTGTTCTATAAAATGTGTTAAACTGCATGTTTGATATGACTCTAATTATCTTACAATAAGACACCGTTCAATTACTGTGACGTAAAAACATAAGTTATTTTTCAATAATTTCAACTTCCGATACGTACTAATTAAGTTACAAGAAAGATGGCTTGTAGTAAAAGTAAGAACGTCAGAACAAAAGAACAATCAAATAAACTTATCATGAAAAATGGAATCGAACGATATTTTACAATTTATAAAAACGTATGTATTCACATTTTGTTGACAGTTTAACCATGTAAATAAGAATATTTTCATAAAACTGCTTTTATAAATTGAAAATACCGTTTTCCAAGCTATTTACAAACACGTGGCCAAAACATAGCGCATCGCTGTTACCGCATGGGCCATCAATTCATTCCGGCCAATGGAAAAGTCATTGTGAGGCGCGAGGACCGGTGTTTGATGTGATACCTAAAGAACTGTGTTTCTCCATCGAAACGGTCAAGCTGCATGAAACATCTGAGCCATAGACAACATAAGCAGCTTATACAACGGTTAACATTCGTTCTTCTGTTTCATTTTTTTACAGATCACACCGATCAACATCTATAAACCACCAGCTATTATCCCGAACTACACTTGAAGTTACAAAATGTTTAATCTGCTGCCCAAGGCATCTCACCCCACATGCCAATTGTTGATTTCTGCATTTCTTGTCTCACTATAGTAAACCAACCGGCGAGTATATCAAATTCGGACGTACCTTAATTTTGAATACATCTTTCAGGTTACTGTCATCCAAACCAAGGACCAAAGTGTCCCTTTCAATGCAGGTTATATGATCTCCCGTCAAGAGTAACCAGCGTTGTGTCGCCTGTGATAATTGCGATGGTTGGTCCACACAAGATGCATTGACATGCCCCTCGAGTTGTAAAGAGGCGTCATTTCAACAAATGTTGGATCTAATCCAGCTGCGGAGTCCTTAACTTCTCCACTACCACATGTGTGACAACAATGGTAAGCTTACCGGGAATATATATTGCAAAAAACAACAACAAATGATCTAACACCATACTGAGTGACCCAACCTCTGAGTAAGTTGGTTACCCTATCCAATCTGAAAGTAGCATGTCATCCCTAGACCTACCAATAGAGTTCCCAAAAAAAAACTCATTACATTGTAGACACAAAAGTAGTCGGCACAAACATCCCCATCAATCCACATATATGCTCATGGAAGTCAACTTCCAAAGCATTCGGGGCAAAGACAGCCATTTACTACTACTCTAGGAACTCAAATATGATATTATAGGAAGTGAGACCTGTCTCCACAGTGGAATCTTCGAGGGAGAGAGGTCATACCAGCATATCACTCAACATATTCTGTTGAGACGAGACCGACACAGCGACCCACATGACGGAAGCCTCATCGCTGCTTAAGTAAGAATAGCTGGAAATGATCTCTAAGCCGAGACGAACATAGAACTCACTGCCGCCAGCATAGAATGCAGCGGGAACAAAGCGACCATTGTTGCAGCCATATGCAGGCCTCCAATCAGTGATTTACAATACATGTAAAAGATGAGAGATTTTATCTGCACCGCCTGCCGAACCAGCATCCGAAGTATTTGGTCTGCAGGAGACTTAAACCGTCCAGATATAGACTAGAAACGCTAGACAGGCATCTCCTCAAACTAAAGCTAAGTTATAAACCAGAGCCAGAACAAGTTGTTGTTTTTTCTGCTGAAAATGGCAGCATCAATGTCTGAATATTGATGTGTTTGATTTAAAATGCTGTTAGTTTGTTTTTCAAAATTGAATTGCCTTACATTTGCAGCACTGTATGGTGATACATTGGCAAGTAACTTGGTCATGTAGCAAAAGATAATTTATTTGCGTAAATGTAACCTAATATGGACATGCTTAAAACGAAATCACGTACCATATGACGTACGATTATCTTATTAAAACTACTATTTGGTAGATCAACAACGTACCATTTCAAGTATGATTATCATTTTGCAATTTCCGTTTGTATATTACAAAGTTCAGCATTGTTTGTACCTACGTAAAAGATGGGTTAGTCCAAATATGTAAAGATCCGGATAACGTTTGGACTTGCATTCTGCTCAATTTAGAGGCGAGACGCTCAATGATAGCACGCAAGAAGTATGTATTTATAGACTTACCCAGATTGATGCTCGATCAAAGCGTTTCACGCTCGACATTCGTCAGATGTATTTAATATGTTGAAAAGCATGTTAATTAATGGAGCATGCAACTGAGTCAGACATTGCACTGCCTTATAGGATCTGCCTATAAGTTTATTGCTGACAATAGCAAATAATTTATGTCATTTTATTTCGGTAACATACATTTTTATGTTGCGAGTACAAATTGCAAATATTAGCAAATTGTTTTTGCAACGTGCTAATATTTGAAAGCGAGATGAAGCAAACCATTTTTATAATTATTTTCTTGCGATGGCTAAGCATCTATAATGGACATGCAGTTCTTAATTAAAAGAAGCTTGGAAAATTTAATGATCCTGCCATATACAACGCAAGTAATGAGTACGCACACTTTGCTGTTAAATCGGAGGAGTTGAAGTTACTCAGTTTTATTATACAACCATGTGTTATTGTTTACATCACAACATACACTCATTAATGGCAAATTTAGACCTAGATTGGCAACTATTCAGTTGTCAAATGAAGTAAACTGACGCCAATTTATAGTTTGCATCGGTATCAAAGGGTAAATAGTAAGGTATCTCTTTCCAATCTTGTCTACCAATATTCTTATATGATGTTTTCAATAATGGCATATAAAAATGATACATGTAAGCGAGAGTGCATTTGTAAATGATAAATGTATCAGAGTGCACATATATGAATGATACATATTAGCGAGTATTTATACATGAATGATAGATGTTAACGAGTGTGCATACATACTATGGCTCTCACGGGTCAAAAATATTCTTCGGGTCGAGTCAGTGGGTCAAAATTTAAATACCCGAGAAAATTCGGGTCGGGTCGGGTCATATAATACATAAGTTAATTAAAATTAAATTATATAAATTGCCATAGCATGTTTTAGCAATATTCAACTGTTTGTCAAGTATATTGTTTAGAATATAATACTTTTTATTGTTTTGATTTATTTAGTTATGAGTATTATACTTTTTATTGTTTTGATTAATTTATTTATGAATTAATTAATGACTGAACTGCATATAACTATTTATAAGGTTTACACAACGTTGTTGAACTTAATCAGCAAATTATAGTATTACTTGGAATAGCGATTTAAAGTGCATGTCAAGGAAAAACAACCTGTCAAGCAAAATAAAAGCTTGTCTTATTTTAAGGAGAGAAGACAAAATAACTTTTACTGAAAGCTCAAACTGCCTTTCCTACTTTGAAGTCGTTATTTTATAATACAAGTTTTGTTTTTTAACGTCGCTATATTGGGATGTGAATAACAAAATTTATTAAATTCGACTGTTATGCTTTTGGTGCGTCACTTCTATTCATGTATGACTATTTGTAATGACAACACTGTTTAAAATGATCAAGGATGTGATTTCACTTTACTTATTTAGAAGAGATGATTTGACTACACGTTCAACATGTTATCTTGCACTTCGTAGCATGCTACCCGAACCGGTATCGTTCGCAGAAACTTTGACCCGGATCAGCGGGTATTTTTAACCCGCGGATTCGGTTTTTTTTTGGTTACCAATTTGAGCACTAATACATACATTATAAATGTTAACGATAAATATATTCATACTATCACAATTGTGCCTAAATGGAGTCAACACATCCACTCTTTAACCTTAAAACGTACGGAATGCCTGATCAAGCACGTGTGCCAATGAAAGGATGCAAACTGTCGCACGCATTTGTTCATGTGCGGCAGAATTCTGAAATTACATGGCTATCGTTAAAATCGATATTTTGCGTTGGCAATAGAGCTGACAAACGGTGTGGTCATACACGATTTAACAATTAAAATTCTCGCATGTCTGTGTCCAATTGGTGTATTCATATTCCGGGAATGTGTAATGTTGTCGATCGCCGAAACGTATAGTGTAAAGACATATCGCATTCAACAAAAGCATAGCATATTATGCTTATTAAATTATACACTGCCGGTCAAATCAGTTGGATACGATGAGATTGCGCATTTTCTCTACGGTCCATCATTCATTTCGTCCTACCGTTATCCCGTTCTTCCGTCTGCCCTTTTACCGCCCCATTTTGGTTCCCGATATCAGTATGTAATTGTGTGCTTCGTATGTTAATTATTTGGGTGAATTATTCATCATCATGCGCAGGATACGTGTCCGTGTCCAACAGTAAATATACAGTAAACTGGCAAAGGGAAAAACGTGTAGATTGTTTGTCTTCTTTGTATCGCATTTCATTTCTTTTCAATATATTAGCAACCGCTTAACCAAAATAGTCACTAGTCATGAACCGCGTTATTCCAAGTCATTATCACTCTGTACGTCAAAATGAATAAAATTGGATTTTGCTCGTGTCATCTTAAGTCAGATTAAGGTGAATTTTACCATTACTCTTTATACATGTTCATATTAAATGAACAGTAACCGTAATTACAAAACAAAAGATAATCTTCGAGATCGAATGTGCTGTTTTCTGTCCATATAAAGATTCTCCCAATCACACGGCACTGTTATCGCACGATAACCATGTCCCTTGTTCAATGATAAATATTGCATTTAGAAAGATAATGTCAAATATATGATTCATTATCGTTCTTTACAGTTAGGGCGAATTAAAAAAGTGAAAATGTTCAAAGTGTCATTAAGCGATATCGATGAGGCATTTCCTTTTTTCAATTAAGTGTGATCTATGCTTCCGTCGTGTGTTTTGTTCTTTGCATTTGTTTTCAACTCCAAGTCAGTTTATTAAGTAAATAAAGGCCGTTGGTCCAAAATACACAGTATTTGATAAAAAAAAGATAACACATGTTTGTAGTTGCGAACACATCATCTTTATTATAAAATATATCAACATATCACATTGTGTTCGTGTTACATTAAAATATATCAGCTTATTCAATTTTGTTTAAAAGATTATACACATACAAACATAATTTCAATAGTGTGTCATGATCTGTTTTGCTCATCAGATTATAAAAGTCATGTACAGTATTTCAACCCATATACCAGTCATATAGAAATTCTCTATGGACAACGTCATATTTGCTACATTGAAAAAACGCATGGCTTTCACAATCAATAAGAGATAAATTATTCTCATTAAAACAAAAATTACAAATTCACAAATTATATGCAAAATGCAACTGCCTACCAACTTCAATATTTAATTTGTGATTAGAGCACCTAAGCTTGGCAAAGGCTGTCTGATATTTTAGTGGAATTTCCAACTGCACATATATTTCGGTGTTAAGTAGAGATTCATAGTTCTTATTTACCTCTAAGTGCATTGTTAATGTCATTGTGCAAATTTTGGGTTACGCAATCAATTATACGCTGACGAAAATTGCATCAAAATAAATCTACGTTGCCAACATCCTGAGAGATCCAGACGAACCAGAAACCATTAATGAATATATATGCTGTAAAACTCCATCACAACTATATAACTATATTTTAAACATGTGTGCCTATATGTTTGGAACTCTATTATACCTCTTGACATGCTATTCTCTTCCCACAATATGTAGCATATGTTTAATATATATCCGTTTGCATTTGTCGGTAATATATTTCATGTAAGACGCAAACGATAGCGGACAACATTTAACGCAACATATTTTTGTAGCCGAGCATAGTAATTAAAACATATATGAAATGGGATTTTCTGTACAATGTACAAAAGTATAATATTAGCGTAAAAATATGACACCTGTTCAATGCCAACATCATATGAACCAACCTTTGTAATGTCCTTGAGGTAAGAATATCGGATTTTTCTCAAGGATTTTGCCAGAATAATAAACACGATTAATATTCTTATCGAATTGCATTCTTTGATTTTTAAATTAAGGTTTGAATGTCTTCGGGAAACGTAGAAATCAAAATCGTACTCACCGTGTGCATCCATTTTTTTTATATTGCCACCACAGCGTAAGCTGCATTGCGACATTTTACGCACATAACACGAGAGTTGTGGTCGCCATGATTCCACCCCGTGTTGTCAGAGGCTTTTCGAAATCCAATATTAGTAAGAAACCTATTATTATTGCTCCAAATTATCGAAGGAAAGCATTATATATTATTTAAGAATTAATTATTTTACCCATTAAAGTAGGTGCTTATTCGTACACGAAAATGCATGATATACCTTGTTTGTCAGAATTGATTTAATACTTTAATATAATATTTTCTTTGTAAATCAGTTTTTGTTGTCCGGAACAATTTTCTTTAGGGGAACATAGACGACTGTTCTTTAAATATAAAATAAATCATAATTTGGCTGATTATTTATATCCTTACACAAACGGGGTCTATACAAAATTGTTTGATCAATTTTACATTGCAAATTAGTGTAAAGTTAGTTATAAAAAATCAAGTAGCACATAAAAGTGAACAGGGCAGTTCACGGAGGTTCCGAAATGGTGTTATGGATGCGAGATTAAGATATACATGGTGTCAACTGCAACCTTAATTTCCGGATACCCAAACTTTGATTATGATCTTTAATTGGTACTAAACTTGTCCGCGTATGCGATTTTGGATCAGCCGGAATAGCTTTTCCCAACCCTTACCGATTCCTTACGGCGGTTGTATTGGATAAGCAGTATTGATATGACTACGGGTCACATACATTTGTAGGAATTTACTTTTTTAGATCAAATGGTAAAACCTCATAAACATTGACGGAAAACGATATGTTAAATAACCATGTGCGTTTCCCAAACTGTGATCATATTGATTAATTGAAGACGGAAATGAAGCCACAATATTTGCAACCATGTGTTAATGACTGGTTAGAACTCCATCACATTTTTCAACGCGTGACGGTTCATGCAATTTACACGTCTCACCCTTAAGTTAAGGTGAGTTAGTTGTCACAACGTGCTTGGTACGATCCCAGTATTTCTAGTAAACAGTAAACACCGCAGTTTAAACTAAATACCACCAGTAATTTACAGTTTGTAAAAAATTCTTAAATTAACAAACCTTAGCGGCATGGTCATTTTTGAATAACATATCAAAGATTATACAGCCAATGAAATAGACTCGACATAACAAAATGCAACGGACAAATCAACCGTTAACACCACAATTTAAACCTTATTAATGCGAAAACTAGTAATGTCCACTTTGGACAGCTTTTTTGAATAGCATAAAAAAGATGGACGGATGAAAGGCTATAATTTTAGCGGGGTTTTCTGTTGTAGAGGAGGGCGGAGTACCCAGAGGAAACACCACCTGTGTGTTTATCTCAAAGTTTTATGAGATCCGTGCGCAACTGAGGCCTCTGGTCAGTGGAACTCTGGCAGTCATTCAGGGCCCTCTTGAATACCCCAGGAGCACTCATGGCAGCCCCTGATGGCTCTGGCATAACTGTGCCCCAGCAGATCCAGCAGTTCACTTATAAAGTATGTGTATTCTGTGTTATGATTAATTTAGCTTCAATAATCTAAATGTATTGGGAAAGAAACACGACATAACCCATCGCGGAATATTTATTTTTAAACTTAAATGAAAACAGATGGAACAAACTCATCAATATGTTTAAAAACAGAGTCTGCAGCAGATGATGTCCAACACAAAAGAGCTGTTGGCTGTTTACTTGCATTTCTGCAGCTGTTCGAGGTTTTAATACCACCAAGATCCCCACTGGAGACATGGGCAACCATCGGGAGCAGGACATCAAGGTAATGCATGAAATCTTAAAAAACACTAAAACTTAAACTGAACCATGTAATCAACCGATGTCAATTAATAAATTTACTCCATTATAATCAATTTTAATGATCAGATTATGATATTTTTAAAGCAATCTGCGTATTAAGTATTTTTTGAGAAACTAAATGCCCAGCCAATCTTTCCGTTGACGCAACGCTGAACATCTGGAGGCAGATTCGATTCAGCAAGCACGCAAAATATGAAACTGTATTGTTGTTGTTGTTTGTCAATCTTTTTTGCGTGGTAATGCCTTCTGATAATATGCTGTTTATTAAATGAAATACATTTAGGAAAAGCAAATAAATACTGAAATTTAATAACAAAAAGTATTATTATGTTTTAGTTGCTTCAAAGAAGAGTAAGAATGTTGATTTAGAACATTTTAAAAAAATTAAAAAATCACACGCGACCCCCTTCCGCACCTTCCCTTCCTTGTCTTTCTGTTTTATGTGCGTTCTTAGTCCGTCCGTCTGTCTTTCCGTTGTCGCAAACTTGTTTGAATGCGTTCTCTAAAACTTTTGAAGGTACAACATTGAAAGATGAAGGCATTGCTCCTCGTGATATGAAGTTGCGCATTTTTCTTCCTTCGTTAATAAAATACAAAGGTTATTTGAAAGACATTCTATAACACATAGTACTTTATACTGTGTTGGGGGTATCGTTAGTCACTTTTGTGACAAATTTAGTTCAAGTAGGTCTGAAATAAGTCAATTTCCCATAAGGGTAATTTCGCGAGGAAAAAGGGTACACACGCTAAAAACGAATATAATTTACATAAGTAAAGACGAACTTAAGATGCTCCGTATCTCGTCTTTCTTGTTATCAAATATTAGAAAATTTGAGATAAGTCATCCGGCCTTGTATTTATGGTATTACATGTTTCTGTGTAAATAGTGAAATTTCGTTTATTTCCATGCACATTCAAAGTACAATGTATGTTGATTACAAAACTACCTATTAAGCAGGATATATGAATATGATTAATTTGATTATGTTTTGATGACGATGATAATGATACTGGTAACTATCATGTCGAGAATTTGATGGTGCTGCTGCGGCAAGTGCATAGTTGTGAACGTGTTTAGTAAGAGATTCACACTGTTGTATGTAATGAAATTCTTAAAACGTCAGTATGCGGTAAACACACCCTCTGTTTTCAACAAATAAACTTCACACGTACAATATTTATCGAAAATATTTAATATATTATATATGGACATTCGCTAATTATTTAATCATTAACTAAGATTCTAACACGGCACGTGACTTGTTTTCTATAGACAAAGAAGGAAATCAAGCGTGGGTTATTCTGCAATAACTTATGGGCGGAGCTTAATGTTTCGAAAATAGTTCCGAATAAATAAAGAAAATATTGCAGTAAAATGCATGTTTATTAGTTTATTTAAGTCTCATCCAATACATGTGTTATACAACAAATATAAAACAGGTATTCAATGCATAAAATATAACAACTTGTACTGGCCAATCTAAATTAGATTTACAGGAGAATTAGTTTTACGTGCTAAAACCCGCTCTAAAAGAAATGTAATAAATGTAGCATGTATATAAGTGTAATGAAACAACTAATTGTATATTTGGTGATAATTGGCATAACCACGCCTACAAAGAATGTCATTTGTTAGGAAACGTAATTCAGAAAACATTTATAGCATGTCAGCTTTTCAGTAGCATCAATAAACGTGACGTCATTAAGTTTCTACGATTGTTGTTTTCAATGAAAGTGACGTCATTTGCAAAATATTTGTAAATGAAAACGACGTCATATGTTTGTACAATTCAATGACGTCACTAAATAGTGAACTTTGTACTAAGAAGGGCGGAGTATTGAAAAATGTAGTTCACGTCCTAAAACCTGAACCAAATCCATTAGAATCGTGTTAGAATCGAAATAATATTTTTCTATGATGGTTTGTTGTCGAATAACCCACAGTAAGTTGTATAGATGCGTGTTATCAAATCACTCGTGCTTCGCACTCGTGATTTAATTCCTACGCATCTATACTCCTTACTGTGGGTTATTCGACAACAAACCATGATAGAAAAATATTATTTCTTAATCAAACATTTTACGTGATGCCTGAAAACCACAACAGAATAATGTAATCAAGAAACGACAAAGAGTATGAAAAGTAATTTATCTTAAATACATTGCGTATACGTTGTGCGACAAAAGGTGTATTACTTTATTGATATATTTATTTATATACTGATCTCTGTATGAACGTGAAAACATCGATATGAAGCCGAATGGTGCCACATAAGAAACAGAAAAATCGAGACAAGTATACCAAACCTGCATCAAAATCATGTCAACTTGATTAACTGCAATTGCACTTCGGGTACCCACCACAATGAATCAAGAAAATACTTGAAACTGCTAGTTGGAAGTGGTAACATATCCACTAAGTCATCATGTAATGTAGACGACTGATGAAACGTTTAGGGAATAAGTGGATGCCTTTGTGAGACCATCGCTCTTGGCAATAAAAATATCGGCGAAAATTAAAATCATGACGAAATAACATTTAATCTATGCAACAGTCGTCCTAGTCTGTCAAACAATATTACTTATATAGTTTGGGGAAATAACTAAGAAACGCTTGTGAACATTGTGTTTCTCTTCGATTCTGCATAGATGTATCATAAACAATTACTGACAGATCACCAAAAATAAAATGGTATGACGAAGTCACACGAATGTATCATATATCATTTTAACATTCCTACATCAAACCAACGAGACGGGAGTTCAGTTAGGTACCGTGGGTATCAGTTGCACTAGATGGTATCTCACGGCCGTCGGATATTAGTCAATAACTTGTCTTAATGTAAACCTGGTTTTGAAACGAAATCCTCAGACACGATACTCAGTGCAAAGATTGAATAGAATGTTCAAAGACATTATGGACGAGACACTTCCTTAACGCGTGTAACTCAAACGCTGACATGTTCCGTGATATATCTGTTCCACCTCGACAGGAATATTAAAATAGCTGGGTTTGACAGTTGGTTTAGCTGGGTATGACAATTGGACATTTCAGGCAGTCGGCGATTTGATTCCCTATGTTCCAATGCGTGACTCTTTCTGCGAGAGGCCGCTCGTTTGGGCTGGCATATAATGACGGAATATGGTACAAGCGACCTTTGAATTAATAACTGGAAGTTATAGCGCTCCATGCTTCGACTTTTATACGTGGGTGTCATATTCACCAAAACGACCAGACATAAATAATCGATCTCATATTGACCTGATTCTTACTTCTTTTACACAGAAATATGGCTTAACATAAATATGATGATATAGTTTTAGTGAATAGTTACATTACGTTATAACATGTATTTTATTCTTACTTAAGTTCACTTTTTCCAATCATTAAACTACAAAAATTGTTTTAATTTTGTGAATTACAATTTCAACATTGGTTATATTGAGCTATCTTTTTTCGTGTTTTAACTTCGATCTTTAAACAATAGAATATACGCCATGGAAGTACATCAAATCAAATAAAGCGTCAGGTCAATAAAGCATACTCAAAGCAATATTGACCTACTATGTGAGGAGCAATATGGTTAAATAAACTCGTGATGGTAACGCAATATAAGCTAATAATAATTATATTTTTGGACTTGATATACCTATAAAACCAACAATAAAAGGATAAATACATAACAAACGCCATTTTCTTCTGTTGTTTTACTTGTGCATAATTTGTTCTTATGACAAACTTTTGACTATATAACATAGAGCATTACAAAACCACGTTATCGTTACAAACATGAAATGTTAATAACAACATAGGGAAAGACCACAAATAATGTTGCCAGAACTTAAGATCGTACTCTTTTTTTCAAAATAGATGTATTTTTATATATAATTTCTATTTGTGTCAACTGTACATGAGATTATTTTTATTATTTAATAAAATATTTAACATTTTCAGTGGGACATTTATCAGAGTAATTGAAAATGCAAAACAGCAAATCAGTTTCTGGAATAAGTTACGGTTTTATAATGGGGATTGCGGTAAGGCTACATATTGGAGCTGCCAATACCAGAGGCTCGAGCGAGTACCGAAATCACACAAGTTATGCATGTAATTGTGACAAGAATGAACAAAACACGTCTACAGTGGAATGTTTACTATGTATTGATGCCATTTATCCAAAATATGAACACAATATTTGTTTCACATGTTTTGAAAAAAGTGGCGATTTATAACATGAACTTACATACTTTACGCATAGCAGAAATCCCCCATCGTATTTTATATAAACGTGAAATAACTCATTATACGTTTGCTTACAAGACATTTATTCATCATTATTATGGGAAGTAATTCACACAAATAAGTTTGGTCCTGTATCAAATATAATTACGTTTTACTGCGGGGATTTCATAAATTCTGCACGCTTGCGCAAACACGTTTAATTGTCTAGATCACATGTCGGCTTTGGAAATGGTAAAAGTTCAACTCCTTCAAATTAAAAGTTCGAATACCGACTGTGTGAGTTACATAGACACCATTAAAATAAATGTTCATGTACAATTCTTTGAAGAAAATAAACGCAACTCGTTGAATAATAATGGTAACATCAACATTTATCTTGTCGAAAAAAACGGCGGACAAACAGGTATCAACTGTCTCCCAGATTTATCGATCGCTGATATATCGATCAATCTTAAGATTAGAGTTTCATTAATTTACAAGCTGGTGAGACGATAATTAGACTCACCATAGTGATATAGTCTAACATTGTTACACAATGTCTACTGCCAGTCTTACCGAAAGAACATTAAATGGCATTGTTTCTCATTAGCGACAGTTTAATTATATAATTACGCTTAGCATACTTATAAACACTATGTATAAGTTAATATTATTTCTCCAAAAGTAAGTTAATATTATTTCTCAAAAAATATTTATAGTGGTTATTTATAGAAAATAAACGTAACATTACGCTATAACCTTGCAGAAAGAAGACACCTGTAAATCACGGCACATCGCGTGTCTTGTTTTGGCTTGATCGATGTTATTATTAATACTAGTTATGTTGGTTGATTATTTTCCATATAATACATTCTCACAAGTACATGAAGGGTGGAATTTAATTTGAGCACGTATCGGATATTGGACAAATGCGCCGTGTGTTTGACCCTTTGAATTATGTGTCTGATGTTTTTCTGCTGCCACTTCCCGCAGCGTTTAACCTTAGTCACTATCGGATTTTATGACGCCGTTAACATAAATGGCTTGCACACTTCTCACCGCGTGACGATTGGATCACACCTCTGTTGATGCTTGGAAACGCATGAAACAGAACGTGCAGATCATGGTGAGATTAAGCTTCTGAGGCGGATAGTTGAAGAACAATCGACATTTAAAATAGTAAATGTTTTTTGTACATATTCCGCACACTTGATATTTCTGCACAATTTCTTTTTACGAATTTATTTTTATAACCGTGTAAGGTACATACGTAAATGAGTCGATTTCCGTTCTCTAAAGCGTTTTGGTTTGTGGTGAAGAACTTTTTTCCTAATCCCTATCCAAGAACTTTACACCATTTATGTGTTTGCAGAGCTTTATTTTTCGGCGTAAGCTGCATAAGCCAGCTTTTCACCTTAGCCTGACCTTTGTAAGTGTCCAATAAAATTCCAATAAAATTTCCCGCGGCTAGGTACGAATGAATACACTTCATTTATTCCATTGGCTGATTTGAGTATACCACTAGAACATTGGAAACATATCCGCGTCTTTGTAACACTGTTTTACTGTATGAAACAATTTTATCTCGAATGAAAAGGCTTAATAGATAGAACAGTTTTACACTCAATTCTCGACATCAATACAGTTTGTGCGTACACCTTTTATTTTCAGAGTATTACCAGCGCAAGAGCGTTTATACTTAAAAGGCTATGTTCTCATATTTAGTACTTACTTCCTTATTCCTGTCAACATGTTAACATGTAAAAGTATAAAGAGCAATGGAAGCGAGGCCTCACTTTAAAGCATTGCATTTCAACCCGCGAGGTATATCGGGTCAATTCGCGGACATTCAGAGTTTATATACAGGTCATCACCGGAGTTGGCGGCCAGTAAAATAATCGTTATATAATAAAGACGCTATCCGTGAACTAGGTGACCTGGAATTTTCTTTAGACCAGAAATATGTTAAATGAAGATATTCAGCAATATAATTATGGTATGTAAAAATAATAGATTCTTAATGTGTTTTCAACAATACAATAATAAATATTATTGTTGATAAATTTAACAATAATTATTCGTTCATATTGCCTAATGTACTAAAGTGATATTATGAGCATGTAACAGTTTATAGGTGTCTATCGCAACCGTTGATTATTTTTGATGTTTCTACTTCATATACACTTATATTAATTAATGCAGCATCATCATACTAAAACAATATACCAGAAAGAGAAAAATAATGCATTTGAATATCAACCGTACTTTCGTTTGACAACTGATCATGCGTTTACGAGTTGAACCTAAATTTAGTTTTAGTGCAGATTTGTTCATACGACACAAAGACACGAAATTGTTTTACGGATCATTTCAGCTTACAGGACTGGGTGGGTCACGTAAGAATATCGAATATAAAATATATTTTTATAAACAACTGGTAGCAAGGTGAGTTGCAGATAATTAATCAGTAACCACATTTTAACTAACTATTTTGACCTGTTAATTCTTTTCAGCTCAATTCAACAGTGCAAAATGCCCATAATATCACTTAAAGCATTAGCACGATGATAATTGATACTGTTAATAATCGAATCAAATAGCAATGCCCGACAAACCACTAAAACAGGTTTGTTCGAAGAACGCGCCTATAAATACGGATACTTCTCGTGTGGCCGGTTGACTCATATGTTTAAATTTCACTTCCATTCTTCTTTTGGTTTTCTGTTTTGTATCTATAGGTTTATGACCAGCAATATGTTATAATGTAAAATAAGCCGCGAAAACTCCCCGTAACATCCCGTACTGCGTGTGATGCAGCTAAGAACTGCACAGAAAAAGACATTCGCTATACTTGATCTCATTCATTAAACTATTTACGCCGTATATCTTTTTTAAAGATATTTCTTGTTAAACATATGTTAACTTGCAAAACATAGAACAGAACGGAACAGATCTGTTTTAACTTGCACAAATTAAAAGTCAAGAATAAACAATCACGAGTGCTGGAGCTCAAAATCAAATCTATTCACAACATTCAAACATTGGCTTTTACTATTTGTGCATATTCACCACTATTTATCTAATTATTTCTTTCGTGTTCAGCATACAGTATCCATGTAATTAATAAGGTTATCTACAATTAACATTTACATAATCGAATCCGGACAGTGAAACACTTTTTTATGTCAATTACATGATTGTTTTCTCTGCATTACTATAATAAAGGAATGTTTTTCTTAAACGAAACAAAAATGCTGGAAGTGAGTACAAGTTCTCGATTTAACTTTTGAAAACAGAATTAATTGTCTGACGAAAAACGAGATGCGTGCAGTATATGTACATGGGAATACATAAGTAAGTAACACGACTTCAACGCTCATTGCCCGAAAGGCAATAATAACAGACATGGGCTGGTTAGAACAGCCGTCACAAGTGCTAACTGACGGAGGGCAACCACAACAACATGTTTTCATGAAGGTAGCTCATTTATTAATGTAGAATATTCGTAGAAGGTTTCCGTTAAACTTATTGATCTGGCATGTTTTGCGTATATCAAAGTGAAAAGTTATCTAGCATAAAGCTACATTCATCCAATATACAAACCTCTGGTAGTTCAATCATTGACTTAATTTTGTATTCATAAATATGATTAAAATTTGTTCAACAAGTTTTTCTAGAGCATGTCATATCGACCAAAATAACACAACAAACATTGATGTTGGTAAAAAAATAGTGACGAATCGGTAATTATCTGTTGAATCGTTTCCTTGCACTATACATCATGATTCATACTGAGTAAATGTGTAGAAACATCTATATATACATTATATTACTTATGTTTATTTATAGATGGTCGATGGTACAACCGTTATACTAATACTACTGTCAAAGCAAGCATACTGTTTTGTACATATTCCATTTCCAAGAAGGACAAATAATTGGCACACAAAAAAAATCATAATTGCAGAAATACAAATGTATGGAATGAAATTTAAGTAAATATAACATTCATGAAAATGAAGTTTTTGTGAGTTTAAATGATTAACTCTTAAGTCAAGATATTTTTTGTATTCCAAATTAGAAATCAATTATTTCCGGCATTAAAATATTTTTTGCTGATCACATAGATTCCGATATGTATATTTAAAAGAATATGTGCAAATGACGATTCTGATACACTTATTCCACTGTACTTAATTTCGTTTTTGCACTTTTGCATTTCATTTTATTTTTACACCAGACCGATTCAACATTTAAGACCTAAACAGTGAGTATTGAAATTGCATTTGTGTCCATTATCATTGGTTACTTAACCTCTAGAATTAAGATGTTTACAGCTGCGCACCTGTCCATATTTTACAACTATTACACAGGCATCGGATAGAAAAATAACAAACGCAAATTCGCAAAAAATTGCAAAAATCAGAAATCTTAAAATTTAAGTTTCCATGAAATTAACTCATGAAAGTTTATATCGACGCATATAAATTATTTTAAATTTTCATGCGATGTTTTAATGATAATGCGAAAGCATGACCAAGCATACGAAGTCATCTCAAATGAAAACAGCTTTGGCAAATCTACCCCCACAGCCAACATCGCTTTCACCAACAGCAGGACCATTCAAAACATCCTGCCCAGACGCTTTGCAAGAGGAAAAACAATTTAGCATTCATGATACGTCATGTTGTGCATGTGGAGGTCTCTTATCCTGATAAATGAGCAAGAATATGGAGATTCGCGTTTGTACAGTTTGCCCAGTGTGATGAAATGAGAGATGGTGAGCCTTGTTTGCACTAAGTCCACCTTACATAATGCTGACAAACATTACATGCTGAATATAGACATGAATTCTTCTAAGTGCAGTGCAATCGTAGAAAATACCCAATTTATGCGCAGCACACAACCAGTGTCCGACATTTTGGTCTAATGCAAATATAAATACAAGTTCCCATCTGTTTATATTTGAAACAAACTTGTTTATAAAATTGAGACAGGGTTAACCTATTTTAAAGCATAATTGATGTGTTGAAAATAAAATCATCGACGAAATTCCTTATAACAAAAATGAAGAGAATCCAGCTTAAACTGGCTAGTTTTGTCACAAAAATACGTCACGACGTACGTCATAAATTGTATTATATTTTGAATGATACAATATCCAGGAAAAAAAAGTACCTGATTACCCATCAGGCAAAGTAGGCAACTGCCTATTTGCCCCGCGACTTTTATGGATCCGATGTGATCGTGACAAAACAACTTATTTACTCAGAATTATCAAATGAATTTTCGAATCAAATTATTGTCCATCAATGTTATGTTCTGATTAAAGACATGTTATTGTCTTACACAGTGACAATTACTTATTATTTTCAAAAGAGTTCTAATTGCCGCTGGTTATTGTTATTTAAATGTTCATATGGTGGCTCATACTGGAATAGTTTCAACACAGTGCTATTTCAATCAGGGTCATTCCACACATACAAGCAGTAAATATAATTTGGCATTACAATTGTATAATGACATGTTATTCATATAGAAGGACATTTCACATTTCATGTCCTGCAAGCCTCGGCACTGGTGGGCTAATACAAACGACTGAAATAGACTTGACACAGGCGTTCTAGTAAGAACTAGGCCGACTTGGGTCGGTGGCCCTAAAGTGTTCATGGACTATGGACACTGCCCGGAAAACTTCAGAGCTATATTTTCTAAAAATTGGGCGGAAGAAATAACCCTAACGTAATGACCTTCTCTTTTTCAACATAAAACGCGGGGGGTCATATTCTGATTCAACCGGAGGAAATTACACGGAAACTACCGATCAATTTGGTTCGAGGCAATATGTGAATAAACGAATACAATTAGGAATTGGGTATTCAATTCAACAAGAAGCCAGTGTAAACTAAGTTTTGCAATCAAGCATTAACAAATTATAATATTTACGAATTCGATGCAGGAATAAACATTCGAGTCGTCAGTAATATGATCAAACAGTTAAATGTTATTTATAATTTATAAAAAAAGGGAATTTACAATGTACTTTCAAATTTGCTTACTCAAAAGTGAGCAGTTATAGCTATTTAAACTTTTACTATAAGTTGTATTCACACAAAATCCTATAAAAATATATAGACAAGAATGTATAAGTAACTAAATCAACTAAATGAATTTTAATGTCAATAACAATTGTTATTATACGCACAAATAGGTCATACTTACCCAAGCGATTTTCATAATTTGACATTTACAAACGATTCCATACAGTCAAGTAAGACCCAATGCCAAGATTTGGTGCAATGGCAACCCTCGTTGGTTTGGCGTCCATGAACGTAGATTGTCTTGCTGATACTACTAACGTGCTTCAGCTAGTCAGAACAACCTAATCTTCACCGAGAGTAGATGTTGACATAATATTTGCCAAAAACCTCTTACGTAATGAACAAAAATATCCTCATTGACGATGTAAAATCATAAATTCGACTAAACAGTGACCACACTTGTGTTCAGATGTCACATGCCAGCGTACTTGTGTTTGTTTTATGAAATACTTATTTAAGAGTACATGGTATAAATTGATTTAAATAGATATACCTATTGCTCAGATATGATACACAAAGTTTTAATCATAAGGAGCAAATCATTTTGGAAATAATTTTGAAGGTTAAAATAAATAGTTAGGTAACAATGTTCACTTAATTTTAAATAAGTCAACACTTACAAATTAGCATTCACTGAGTATGTAGGAAACATGAAACTCAAGCAACTTCATCAGAAGGTGTACTCTTTTTTAATACCTGCTTATATTTTATTTTACGCACGTAACTGATTTCATATACGCTACAGGACGAACATTCAATACAATATAAAACAAGACTAATAGAGCTAGGGTCATCGCTTTGGAACGGTCGATGAAAAGCATTTGGTTTTACAAATGTTGAAATGCACGCCGAACCGTACACTTAGGCCAGAAATAATAACTTAAGTGTAAATAACAATTAACTTATAAGCATTGTTATTCAAATAAAAAGCCATGAAATAGAATTTAAATGCGATTAAATTCCAATTTAGTAATGAAAGTTTTCAATTGTTCTATATAATCACATCACACGGATAACACATTTCTTTACATTTGAGGCATGGCAAAAGAAATGAAACACAAATATTAATAAAATTTCTTCTTATTTACAACATTTTAGAAAGTAGCATCATAGAGAACAAACCACAGATCGTCGTAATGCATCCCAGGAATGAACCATAATTTAAAAAAGCCTTGTATACGGAACCCTTCGAGGTCGACACACGACATTCAAGCGACATTCTTTCGAAGCACGATACGACGCGCGACAATCATGCGACAATCAAAATTTGAGTGTCGTATATCGCGCTGGGGTTAAGAAAAAAAAATATTGCAGAAAATCTTGATTGTCGACTGAATTGTCGCGCGTCGTATCGAGAGTCGAGAGAATGTCGCTTGAATGTCGTGTGTCGGCCTTCGAGCGCGACACTCGACATTCTCTCGACGCACGATACGACGCGCGACATTCAATATGATAAATCGCGAAAATGTCGCCTGTCGACCTAAAAATCACTAGTAGTAGTAGTAGTAGTAGTAGTAGTAGTAGTAGTAGTAGCGGTAGTGGTAGTGAGACTGGTAGTAGTGGTAGTGGTAGTGGCACTGGTGGTAGTGGTGGTAGTAGTTGCAGTAGTAACAGAATCAGGAGTAGTAATAGTAGCAGTAGCAGTGTAGTAGCATTAGTAGTAGTTGTTGTAGTAGTAGTATTAGCTGCAGAAGAAGCAGTAGCAGCAGAAGCAGCTGTAGCAGTAGCAGCAGTAGCGGCAGTAGCAGCAGCAGCAGCAGTAGCATTATTATTATTATTAGTAGTAGTAGTAGTAGTAGTAGTAGTAGTAGTAGTAGTAGTAGTAGTAGTA